>NC_083464.1:7560000-7722500 GCF_030014155.1 Tachysurus vachellii | reverse complement strand
AGAGCATCTACCAGAAGTGAAAAGAGAAGCAATTTTGCATATAGACAAGTGCAGATAAATATTTAGCATATGTACAACATTTAATCAGAATCAGAATCAGAATCAGGTTTATTGACACACACATGGAATTTGGTTCCAGCTGTTTGTGACTCTCAAAAGTACAGACAACAAACAACATTATACTATACAAGACAAGATAATACAGACTGTACAAGAAAATGCAGACGATGTGATACAATATAGACAGTATGAGTATTAAATTTGAATACAGAATATATGACTGATCAGTTATGTACTTAAAGTGTGAGAAGTGCATGATAGTGCAAATAACAATATTGTGTAATATTTTGTTTTGTGCAATATACAGCAACAGTAGTGTGTGTAACATATACGGATGATGTGATTACTGACATATGATATATATGTGTGTGTGTGTGTGTGTGTGTGTGTTTGTGTGAATGTAAACATTCATTCATTCATTCATTCATTTTCTACCGCTTATCCGAACCATTCTTGGGTCACGGGGAGCCTGTGCCTATCTCAGGCGTCATTGGGCATCAAGGCAGGATACAACCTGGACGGAGTGCCAACCCATCGCAGGGCATACACACACATACTCATTCACTCACACACTCATACATTCACACACTAGGGACAATTTTCCAGAGATGCCAGTCAACCTACCATGCATGTCTTTGGACCGGGGGAGGAAACCGGAGTACCCGGAGGAAACCCCCGAGACACGGGGAGAACATGCAAACTCCACACACACAAGGCAGAGGCAGGAATCGAACCCCCAACCCTGGAGGTGTGAGGCGAACGTGCTAACCACTAAGCCACCGTGCCCCCCAGGTGCTGTCTTATCAAATAAATTTTGATCAGTCATTATTTTATCAATTGCAAAAAAAAAGCATGCGGGCAGTTTGCCATGATGGACAAGAAGATGAGATTACTGTAACTAATCAATCAATGAAGCTGATTTTCGCACGTAAAAGGAAGTGGAACTTGGCAGTACTTCATATTATTGTAGAAACTGAACCATAATAGGAAGTTTTGCATCCTTGTTTGTTTTGTACCATTTCCTGTTGAGAATAAAGTGAAGTCTGGAAAGCGCTGTGTTTTGAATTGATTTATAAACATACACATTGTAATATGAAGTATTACGGTGTTGTATTGATCCTGAGCATGTTGGATTTATCTTTAGTGGACACACAGGAAGACTACTGGCCTGTTCACACTGTGTGTGTCTCAAACAAGATCCAAGTGACATACAGGAGCTGCGGTGAGATCAAACGTGTGTGTGTGTGTGTGTGTGTGTAGTGTGTATGTGTGTATGTGTGTGTTTGTGTGTGTGTGTGTGTGTATGTGTGTGTAGTGCGTGTGTGTAGTGTGTATGTGTGTGTAGTGCGTGTGTGTGTGTTTGTGTGCATTGTGTGTGTGTAGTGTGTGTGTGTGTGTAGTGTGTGTATGTGTAGTGTGTAGTGTGTGTGTGTGTGTGTGTGTGTGTGATCAGTGCTTGAAGAGAAAAACTATTTTTGAGCTGAACAATGTAATATACAATTATTAAGATCAATCATGGGAATAATATAGAATTATTTGATTAAAAATGGTTTATATATTACGCAACAATCTGAAAGTCAAAAGCTGAAATATCCAGTGAGCTATGACCGACCATGATGTTCATCTTAAAACAGGAAGTTATGAAAAGATTTTCATTCTCGCTGGTTCAGTTCGGTCTTACAACAAACCAAAGACTTCATATAGGACGTTCCTGTAAAGTTAAATGAGCTTATTTTCTTCTCTCACATCATCAGGTAAAACAAATAAAAGGTGCTCAGTTATACCATTGCTGGTTACTGGACAGGTTCCTTTAGGAATATACTTTCAGCTGGGAGCATAAAGGTAGTGTGTATCATTAAATCTAATTTAACATATAATCAATACTAGCTCAGGTTAATGTCTGTGGGTTTTCTCTGGGTTCACCATGTTCCCAGTCCATACTGTAAAGTGAATTGTCTATGCTAAATGTCTGCACAGTGCATAGTGGATAAATCAGCTAATGAAACTGAATGGATGGATGGAAGGACGCAAGGAAAGTAGGAAGTAAAGACACGCAAATAAATCACAAATACATACCTGAAAAATCCAATATGCACTTACCCTTAAAAAAACTGTTTATTTTTTATCTATTATTGTATGTTATTGATGTAAATAATACTAAGAATACATTACAATATGCACTTTAGCAGCAAAAAATCTGAAATGATCTGAATCATCAATACAGTGGACCATGTAATTCTATAATATTGTACATACATATATTACTACTATATTGTATTTTTCCTTTTTTTTTTTTTTTTTTTTTTTTTATCAACTGCTTGTTTATAGGGGCACGGTGGCTTAGTGGTTAGCACGTTCGCCTCACACCTCCAGGGTTGGGGGTTCGAGTCCCGCCTCCGCCTTGTGTGTGTGGAGTTTGCATGTTCTCCCCGTGCCTCGGGGGTTTCTCCGGTTTCCTCCCCCGGTCCAAAGACATGCATGGTAGGTTGATTGGCATCTCTGGAAAATTGTCCGTAGTGTGTGATTGTGTGAGTGAATGAGAGTGTGTGTGTGTGTGTGCCCTGCGATGGGTTGGCACTACATCCAGGGTGTATCCTGCCTGGATGCCCGATGACTCCTGAGATAGGCACAGGATCCCCGTGACCCGAGGTAGTTCGGATAAGCGGTAGAAAATGAATGAATGAATGTTGAAGTAGGAGTATTAAAATCACAGAGTACTACAGACCCTCAGCATTTTGTGTTTTACATCTTAATGTGTTACTTTTATGATAACGTAATTAATCCAAAACAGCATAACGATCGTTTGATCGCTTACAATAGCAGAGAAATTCCAAGCTGTACAGTGTAACACGTGTGGTAGCCTAGTGGTTAAGGTGCAAGACCGATCGGAAGGTTGTGAGTTCGAATCCCAGGTCCACCAAGCTGCCACTGTTGGGCCCCTGAGCAAGGCCCTTAACCCTCAATTGCTTAGTTGTATAAAAAATGAGATAACAGTATGTGATAGTCGCTCTGGATAAAGGCGTCTGCCAAATGCTGTAAAAGTAAACACTGTAGATTGACACACTTGCTTCAAAGACTTAAGTGTCGTCTGACTTTGTCTTTCCAGACCCCATACAGGATGTAGGCTTCACACTGAGCTCTTGTTCAGACATTTTTACACAGCCATATGTCAAAGCATCCTTTCTCCTGAGTGAGTTCACACACATCTGAGTGTTCAGAATTACAGAATTTTATCATTGTTCTATGATCTAAAGTTAATAATGTGTCATCTGTAGGACAATCTGTTGATGAACTTTATCTGTCTGTGGAACTGTTTCTCAATGGAATAAGCACTATAAACCATGATGAGCCCGTCTGCTTACCCAATTTCCCTCGGTTCACCTTCTGTGGCAACAGAAGAGGAGGTAAGAGTTCAGTTATCAGTTTCTTGTGATATTCCTGTATATAATTAAAACCTGACCTAAATCAGAATATCTTACAATTTAAAGGTACACCGGATTTTTTTTTTAAAGTGAGTATGAATAAAAAAAGAACTATCTTACACTAGATTGTTAGCACAGTGATGGTCAGTTTACAAGCTTATTTACTGAGAGCTGTATGGAATTGTTCGTCCCATTTGAAGCTGGGATTGAAGTACTAGTGTTTTTTTTTTTTTAAATTAGAATGACACTTTCCCTTTTTTTTACCTTTCATAGTCAGTGAAATGACTTATATAGAGTTGCAATCATGATATTGTGCAATAGGCAGATGTAAAGCTTTATACCAACTCTATCTATCATTTTATTAACCAGTTAATTCAGGGTGCGGCAGTGTGTTTACATTCTAGTTTATGTGTGCTTACTGTGAATTGATATAAGCAAGTAACAACCTTTTAATGTGTGCATAATTTTCTAGACAGTTTAAATGCTTTAGTTGCTTTAGAAGTGCCTGTTTCTTTTACGGTTAAAAAATCAAGTCCCCTGGAGCTCTGTGGCAAAAAATATGGATGTACAATGTGCAGTTATTGTAAAGAAATTAGTTTTTGTCAGCACTTATTGGTGCTTTTATATTTCAGAAATGATTACCATTCAGTCATCTTTGCCAGGGCTGAAGATTCCACTAAAGGTCTGTTTTATTTAAATGACATAGACTATTGTAAAGAATCTCTCTCTCTCTCTCTCTCTCTCTCTCTCTCTCTCTCTCTCTCTCTCTCTCTCTCTCTCTCTGTCTCTCATTTATTCCACTTATTTGCTCTCCTTTTTTCTCTCTGCAGGGTCACTACAACATTAAACTACGTGCTATAAACCAAAAGGGCTTCCAGATTTTTTGTGTGAATGCCACTGCTATATTTATGTGAAATAGAATGAAGAGTTATAAGTGTGTATTATTTGAGGATTGTTTACAAAATGCTGTCCTGATTTTAACCAATAAAAGCTGTTTAATTAATGATGGTATTGGATTTTATTGACTTGATCTGTATTGCAGCATTACTGATCTTTACCAAAAGATGGCACCACTTGCATCTTTCACTATTATTGTCTATTGTTTCCTTTGGTAACTTTTAACAGTCCTTATGTCTTATTTAGTATACACACCCAGGCTCTCTGATACAGATCAGTTCATTTTTCAACCTCCTTCATTTTCAGGCACTTTTCTGACATTCAACAGTCCATGTTATTTATATTGCAACTGGTGTGTACTCAGAACCACACACACTTTCACACCACCGCTTATTATTTGTGATTGATGAGCATACTGAACCTGCTCAGTGATCAGACTTGTAGAACAGAATTCATGTGATGTGAAATAGTACAGTACATTTTCTCTTTTTTTTTTTTTTTTTTTCTCGTGGAAGAAAATGTCATTGTTCTGTTTGCTACAACATTTCAGATATGGATTGAAATCATAGATTCACCCTCATCTAGCATTGATATTAAATAGGGTAATGATGCCTAAGAATGAAATAGGGTAATGATGCCAAATGTAGACAGTTTGATCACCTTGTCAACTGAATAATAAAATAAATAAATAAAGCAATGCACTTGAGTGTGTGTCTTTGCGTGTGTGTGTGTGTGTGTGTGTGTGTGTCTGTGTATTATAGCAAGTCTCTGTTTCCAGGTTAGGAAAACTGGCAATGAGAAAAATTATGATACCACGTTACAAATCCTTATGAGTGTGCTTTAACTGTTCACTCAAAAGAAAAAATCTTAAAAGTTTTTTCGAAGAAAATGCAAAATATTGAAAAATATGGAAGTTGTTTATATTAAAATGGCTTAAATGTTCTTAATAAAAAGTGAAACTTGATATGAACCACCACGTGGGTGATGTGGCGCATCAGTACTCTTCTTTTCAAGACATTTCCAGATTTTAAATGTTAGTACCTTCTATAAGCTGGAACATATATTTCTTTCAGTTTACATAAGTTTTGTTTATAACACTAAACATTCTGCCAAATTATAGTTCTTGAGACCAACAGAAAACACTCATATTACCATAATAATATAAACACTAATATCAGCACTAATATTAACATAAAATACTAATATTAAATGACAATCTTTCCTTTACTTTAAAAAAAAAAAAAAAATGAGTTTGTCTCCTTTAACAGATACTAAAGACTTGATGTACTTAGACTACAATACAATGCACACAATTTAGTCAGAGGTTCCACGGCATTAAATATTTACAGAAGACTATTAATGGCCACCGACAAATCTCCGACTAAAAAGAATACAAATCTATTCATATGAACATGCTATGAATCACGGTTACCGAGTTATATTCAATAAAGCTTGGGCATTAGGAAGGGAGCTGCATGATCATGTGCACGTTGGAGTTGCAGCTACATGGTGAAGGCCTGCAAGGCAAAACACATGGAGACAAACCGGTTTATGTGACCACCCCCAACACACACAACTTCTTCGGTCTTTAGGGGATCAAAAGCACACTGCTCCTTTAAAGTTTACAACAGCAGGAGCGTTTTGTGTAATTTTACAAAATAAACAGTATTTTCACAAATTCTAGTGATGCAAACAATTTTATAGGGAATAATTGCTTTACTGTGTGCTTGATTATTTTAATTATCTACCAAATTAAACTTATCTTAAGTGACAAATGTGACTGAAAATTTGAGTACTTGATGTAGTCGTGAATACTCCTATTCACCAGTTTGTATTTAAATCGTACAACAATAGCTTGTATACACTGTGTAGCTCTGAATAGTGAGCTACATCGAGACTGAGCTGCTGTGGATGGCTCAAACATAGAACCAAGTTTTTCGACTCTGCTCTAGTGTGGGATGCTCTCAAAGTTTGCTCTACCCTGTGAGAGGTAGCTGCTCTTTCAGCCTCAGTTCATGGAGGATAAAGGAAACCTTTTGTTACCGTGAAGGGTTGTTCCTTAGCAACAGCGTTGCATTTGGGAGCCGTGGCAACAGGTCAATAAATAACATCACTCTCAAGTTTCCCTCTCCGTCTCGGACATTCATCACGTCTTCTGTTACTTTATAGGAACTTTTTGGAATTGTAGCACGGCATTATTAGTGGTTCTATTTATTTATTTTTTTCTTACCTTCCTGTGGTGCTGCTGATGGTATAAATACCAAATTTACTGCAGTTACAACACGAGCTCCACAACACTTCACGTTTGAAACAGACCTCACTATATTTATTCTGCATTTAGTCTTTGGTACTTTATTAGGCAGCACTAAAATAACCTTCATGGGTAAAATTAGACTGTGGGTTTGGGTAAAACGGTGCATATAACGTGCACAAATAAGTTACACATTGACTCAAATAGTCTAGACTGATCTTAACTGTGTCCTTTGCTAAGTGAATAACCTCTATGAATTTGACTGACAATGTTTGGAGATCATTATGGAAACAGATGAGAGATAATACAGAGCTGATTGCACAGCTGAAGAAAGGACTTTTATCTGAAACATTCTGATTCTCTAAAAATGTTACGTACGTTTCTACGGCACAAAGCATATTTAACTAAACACACGTCAAGTGACCACATGTACACATTGAGTCTCAAACCGGGTTGTTGAAATGAGAACAGAATATTATTTTGTCACAATATGGAGGTGCAATAAAACTGAAAGAAATAGAACTTTACATAAAGTCAATCGACTGACAGTATATACTCGTTATTTACGTAACAGACAAGCAGGATAAAATAAGCTCTAACAGGCTTTAAAACACAATCA
The DNA here is from genome assembly GCF_030014155.1 of Tachysurus vachellii. Classification (NCBI taxonomy): domain Eukaryota; kingdom Metazoa; phylum Chordata; class Actinopteri; order Siluriformes; family Bagridae; genus Tachysurus; species Tachysurus vachellii. The sequence continues at coordinate 7,715,251 of NC_083464.1, read as the reverse complement.
CGTCCTTCATCATGTGAATGAATTTAGATGATTTAATCACAGATAAATAGGCCTTCAATGGGCTGTGTATACAGGGATTAGTAAACACAAATGGGTGCTAAATGACACTCTGGATGTGGGTTTTTTGTTTAATTTTAGTGCAGCTGTAAACATTTTTAAAACTTTTTTTTTTAAGTTTGTGTGAGCATCTGATAAAATGGCCTCTCGTGGAACCTGTTTGGTCCTGTAGGCTCAGGTAGGGAGATGGAAGAAGAAAAGGAGGGGGAGGACTGGCATGGCTCAGCTCTCAGGGTTGCCAGATTTTTTGTGTTTTTAAATCCGGTTTGTCTATGTTCCATTCTTTTTTGAGTGGTAAATAATATTGTACTGTTAAAAGCTTAAGCGTACTTCTAGCTGCGTGATTTGAGTACTGGCTTCGAAAGCGTGTGCGAGAGGGGGAAATTATTCTGGTGCATCTGGCAACCCGGGTCTTAGTGGCTTTTAGCCTAGTTGATGAGCTGTTAGACACGTGGATGGATGGGGGCTGTATCGTGCACTGAAATGGAAATGTGAGCATTTGGTCTGAACAATCCAGTGTTTAAAAAGTTTTTCTTCATATTTTATTGGAGTGATCCGTAACCCCATTTATTTTGTAACCATGCACTGGATTACACTGAACAGCATCCTTGTGCACATCATCACATTTCTACATCCACGTGCGATTGTAATAAACATTTCACGTGCGTGTCCTTTATCTGGCGTACAGAGCTGTACAGAGACATATTAATATTACATCATGCAGAGTAGGTAGATGCCACAGGTGGTTTCATCTTTTATTGTTTAAGTAACTTGAGTTTCCTTTTATTTCACACACAGAGAGAGGGAGAGTGTGTGTGTGTGTGTGTGTGTGTGAGAGAGAGAGAGAGAGAGAGAGAGAGAGAGAGAAAGTGTGTGTGTGTGTGTGAGTGAGAGAGAGAGAGAGAGAGACAGTGTATGAGAGAGAGAAAGTGTGTGTGTGTGTGTGTGAGTGAGAGAGAGAGAGAGAGAGACAGTGTGAGAGAGAGAGAAAGTGTGTGTGTGTGTGTGTGTGTGAGTGAGAGAGAGAGAGAGAGAGAGAGAGAGAGAGAGAGACAGTGTGTGAGAAAGACAGACTGAGAGATGAGATGCTTGGAGCAGCTTCGGTCCCCTTGGAGACTCCGGCAGGAGCGCAACACGTGATGAGAGAGCGAGAGAGAGAGAGAGAGAGAGAGAAATGAAATAGAGAGAGAGAGAGAGAGAGAGAGAGAGAGAAGGAAAGAAAGAAAGAAAAGAGAACGCGCGGAGAGTGAAAAGAACAGAACAGAAAAGAATAGAACAGAAAAGAACAGAACAGAGGAGAACAGAACAGAGGAGAACAGAACAGAGGAGAACAGAACAGAGGAGTAAACACGACTTGAAGCGCGTCTCCTCTCCTCCCACATCTCGTTCTCCTCCTGTGGGGGGGATTCGGCAGAAGAAGAAGAAGAGGAGGAGAGAGAACACGGAGTTAACGAACTTTCTGCACATCCTCGGGAAACGCCATTTTGATTCCTCTCCGGAACAGCTTTACTTCTGTACACCTCTGTCTCTCCTTCTCTTAACCCACCATCATCACCACCACCATCATCATCATCATCATCATGTCTCGGCGAAAGCAGCCAAACCCCAACAAAGTCAGACGTAAGTTACAGCACTTATTTATTTTCTTCTGTGCGCCTACAATGACATCCGTGTGATAGTTTATGTGTCCTGTAGCGTGTTATGGTTTAAATAAACGAGTTAAAAACGTAGAAAAGTTTCTCTCTCTCTCTCTCTCTCTCTCTCTCTCTCTCTCTCTCTTTTCACCGCCGAGGACCTGATGCTCATCCCCAACATCACCGTGACACGTTTCCACACGTATAAAGTTATTTATTCACACGATTTCACAACTATTACACTTTATTTAAAACTTTAGACCGTTGAAGTTTGAATGATGGCGGTTGGAAGTCAGTTAGCTAGCCGATGCTAACAGACCGGAGCATCCATATCTCTGCACTTTGATCCCAAACACTTTTATCGTCATTTTTATGTCTCTACACGGTTTTCTTTCACCTTGTCGACGTTTATTAACATCCACTGATCAAAAAAACACAACTGTCGACTCGTTTGTGTTTGTATATATTTATTAATTCGATGATTTTTTGCTTGCGCGTGTCGTTATTTCACCTCAGGAGTTAGTTTGGACACCAGGCAGGTCGGTGTATTTTATTTATTTATTTATTTATTTAAACAAAGTTCAGTTCCTGATAATTTGTTGTGATGACACTTTTTTTTATTTGAAGGTCGATCGTTTTTGAATGAGAGAAAAAATAAATCGCCATTTTTTCTCGGTAAGGTTCTTTAAAAAAAAGTTACTAGGTTAGTTTAAGGGAATGGAGGAGGCCGCGTTCCAAATCGCACACTAGTGCACTAGGTAGCGCGCGCTCGCTAGATGGCGTACTGTCCTGATGAGGGCTGCTATGTAGTAAGCAAGCGTGCGGTTTGGGACGCGGCCTGTGGTCTCTGGGGAAACGGCATCGCCTGAGCTAAATTTCAGGATGCGTCGATTCGAAGTGTGTGACATCGCGGGTCAGAACGACGACAACGGTGTTTAAATGGACTGCTTCTGGCCATGGCAGAGTGGAGATTAGTCGGTGTTGTAAGGTTTACTGGTGAAACCGGTCGTTTAGTTGGCTACTCTGGAGGGAGGAGGAGGAGGAGGAAGATCCGGATGAGCAGTTCACATTCCATTACGAAATTCAACACTGCATGAGAGAGCAAGGCCTTTAGCAGAAGTGTGCACACGTTAAGCATACAGCCAGCACACCATGACCACTTTCTGTGTTTTCTTCCCAAGTTCTGCTCATTTAGTCTCCCTGCATGGTACATTGTAATGTTGTTCCTGCTCCAACACACCTGACTCAACATATCAGCTAATTCCAGGAGGTTCAAGTGTGCGTGAGACTGTGTGTGTGTGAGAGAGAGAGCGAGAGAGAGAGAGTGTGTGTGTGTGAGAGCGCATCAGCACACTAATTAGAATCAGAATCAGAGCAAAGTGATGATTTTTGCTTTGCCTGTTCTCGGCTATGACACCAAACATAATTTAAGGAACCAAAAGCAAAAAAAAAAAAATAAAAACCCTGGGCGAAGGGAAGCAAACCTGATGCAGCTTGATTGAAAACTCGAACAGGATTGCGTGAGCACCGAAAACACACAATCTAAATAAATGAAGTAATTTCCAAGATAGTTATATAAAAGTTCCGTTAAGGCCCGACGCATCACGTTCGCGGCACTAGATCTCTAGTCAGGTTCATCAGTCTGTGTCTCACAGTTCAGAAGCACAGCTCACATACTTGCTGTATTTGCTCCTATTAATGCATACGAATAAGAGTCTAATTGCATCTTACTCCCATCTTAAAACCGGATCAAGACCGTTTTACTTGGATGCTTTCGGACCGGTCGGGTTTCGCTGTATCGTCGTCCACCTAAACAGACCGAACCAAGTAAGAACCTGCACCATGGTCTGATTCAAACTGACTGAAAGCTTCATGTGTACGTGAAAACAACTTAAACCGTGCAATGAGAAACACCACTCTGTATGATGTATGGCAGATGCTAGAAATAAAAAAAGATATTAGCTCTTTTTTTCATTTCATTAAACCAGTGGCTGTTTCCTAATCCTGCTTGTGAATCAGCTGCTGTAACACACCCTTTTTAAGCTCATAAAGGCCTGAAGTATTGCGTCAGGTTCGTTGGGTTTCCGATCGATCCTGGCAAAGGCATACGCTTCATGATTGTTCATTTCTTTTCTTTTTTTTTCAAATTATAATAATGTGTACATGTTTGTTTTGAGGCCCTGCAGCAGCGATCAAGTGAGGACATGCAAATTTGAACTGAAATGACAGGACTGAGAAGCTGTTCTGTAGTTCCTGTATTACAGAAAACAGTGCGATGGGAAACAATAGGTGCAAAAAAACCCGAAACCAGTACTCCAGATCTAGCCTTGATGTCAAGAAGTGTACCTTTGATTGCAATTGTTTGTGATCCCAGTGGCCTCCAGTGCTGCTAAAATAGTCAAGATAGCAGCTTTTGTTGTTGTTAAAGTTTAGCTGTTCATCCCATAAAATAGCGTTTATTTTAATTTATTTTAATTTTTTTTTTCATTTCTGCTTGGGAGCTGCCGGCTCTTGTTTTTATGATTGTGAGTCGTGTTTGGGTGAGCAGGCCTAGGCTGGATGTGGCCTGCTCCATTGTGAGGTCTGTTGACAAAATATACAAATCGCAAGTTTCTGCCGAGATGAACAATACCACTGTAGCCAAGTGAGAGTTCGAAATCAAACTCCTCCTTATGCCTCCTTAAATACGCAATTAGGAGAGGACCAGAATGAATGTGTAAATATTTATCGTAAGATTGACACGATGTCTAGAAAAATGTTTCAGTGCCGTGAAACTGTGTTTTCAGATTAATATTTTTCCTCACTGTTTTTATGATTTGAATGAAACGTGTTCAATCGTAGTGTATGATGTCTGAAGGATCCCTGTCTCCCTTTGGCTTAGACTAGTTCATTAAGTACAACTCTGCTCTGTAGGGATTCAGAATCACCCAGGGTACAGGCATTAGCAATTCCTAATTCATTTAAAGTTCAATCCCCAGACGCCCAGGCTACTTAACCAACCCCCTTTTTTTTATTCAGCCAAACAATTGCTGGGTATTACTTTGCATGTGCTTATTACATGGAGCACAGGATTTACATGGTCTGTTTGATTTGTTATTCATTTATGTTTTTCTTTCTTTTTTTTTTTTTTTGCATCTAAAAACATTCAGTGCTTACAACTAACGATGAACGATTTGCCAGTCTGATTATTTTATTTTAAAAAAAGAAAATGAGATTAACATCATCTACTCAACCAAACCTAGAAACATGTCTGAGAGTTTCAGATGGTATATCTCTACTTTTCAGGGTTTCCGCATGTCTCCTCTGATACAGAAGGTCCCGTGTTACCCCTCGGGTATTGATGAACTGGCCCCTGTGGCTCCCAGGCTATATTTATCATGCCTTTTTTAGATAAGATTAAGTTCCTTCTCACTGACGGCGTAGAGCGGATGCAGGGACTGGACTTTTCTGCATGGACAGAATGAGCTAGTAAATGAATAGAGACGCAAAATTTATACTGATCAGTCGGCTGTCTTTGTGCTAAACCATAAAATAATAAAAACTATAGTTAGAGTTGATTGTTGAGTTCATGTTCAAAATTTATAACGAGTCCCAAGGGCTAATATCTAAGACTAGATGAAAAGCCATAGTCAGACGTGATTAATTGCCTGTTGGTGTTAATTTCTAAGTCGTTTGAAAGCACACAATAGATTGAACTAGATTCAGGTCATGGAACCTGTTGAAGATGATTCATTTGTGTATGCTGGTCAATTTCACTGCAAAACCAGCTCTCAGAAACCATCTGAAATGAGCACGTTAGATATGCAGAGTATGCTTTTTACGAGGAGATAATAATAAGTCTTGTTGTACTGACAGTTGTAAATGAAGATAAAATCAATTGAATGTGAGCCGCGACTGGAAAAAGTTAAAATAAAAACGTACTGCTGCACGGTTTGTGGCCACACACTCGGGGGGTCCTCACTAGAATAGTGCTGGACACAGACATCATAGCAATGGCTATATTTGTGGTCGTCCCTGATGGCTTCTTGTGGCCTGCACTTCATCAGTGTTAATGTATAAATCGGACCGCGTGATGGCTTGCTTTCTCAATAAGTGTTTTTGGTATTAATCTAGTTGTATAAGAACATGGGTTTCACTTTGATGATATTTCTAACAAATTCTTTTTAATTGTGGTGCAAAAGTCACATGTTGCTCATTTTAAATTGAAACCGTGGCCTGTTTGAACACGTCGTGTTTTCCGCAGTCGCTTGCTTAAAGCCGATGCTTTTTTTCTTTTTTCTTTTTTTTTTTGTATTCGATACTTCTCATTCTGTTTTGGAGTTTTTTTTTTTTTGGTCATTGTTTCCTTGTTTTTATTAAGCTCCTTCAATGCATTTGGTGCCATAATTTGATGTGCGAAGCTTCTTGTTTTGAGGAACTGTATGCAGAAAACCTTTCATTATGACTGCAACCTAATCATCTGCCGTCGAGCAGTCAGCAGACCGAACTGATGTGCTCATCTCGATGGCTCATCAGCTTAGTTTTTGACGACCTGGTCACAAAAGCCTACGTGTCATTTAGGCTCACCTCCTCCTCCTGCTCCTCCTCTTCCAGCATGTCGTGTCTCTATCACCTTTCCCTAACAACCCCCTTCAGCTCGAACAGGCAAACAGAGCAGGTATTTACTGTGGGTCCAAAGTCTAACTCAAGGGCTGTCACCGATGTGAAAGAATGCCAGTGTGGAGGAGAGAAAGAACTAAGCAGGAAAGAACAAAAGATAGGAGCGAAACAAGCAAAGAAGAAAAATACAGAGTGGAGAAGAGGGTCGTCAGGAAGCGAAACTGCCTCTTAACCGAGGTGTACAGGGAAGTGATGGAGGAAGTGGAAGAACAATAGAGCTAAAGCAGACGGCCCTTGATCATTCACCCATGTCCTTTGCACATGGCTTTTTACTACAGCTAGTTTTCCCTCTCCCTCTTATTGCATTCGAAGGCTAAATATCAGTGTCGAGACTGATGGAAGAAAAAAGACACGGCTAAATGGAGAGACACTCTCTCTCTCTCTCTCTCTCTCTCTCTCCCTCTCTCTGTCTTTGGCCTCTCTTTCTCTTTTAGAAACTCTCCCTCAGTCTGTCTGTCTTCTTTCAAGCCTGTAGCTCTCCCTCCCTGCCTGGATTTCTTGCTGACTAAACAGTTTTGTCAGCTGGCAGTCGTGCGCAGGCTGAGGATTTGCGATAGCTTCTGGAGGTTGGAGCGAGGGGGAGGGGTGGTACTCCCAGGCAGCACTTGTTGCTCAGTGGAACCGAGAGAACGAGGGAGGGAGGGAGGGACGGACGGACGGAGGGAGGAAGAAAGAAAGAGGGTGGGAAGAAGGGAGGAATAGTTGGAGACAGAGGGAGGCTGCAGGAAGGAAAGGGAAAAAAAGTGGCAGCAGCAACAGCATCGCCCAACCAGTTTCTGTGTGACCGAGGGAGAGAGAATGCAAATGTTACACAGCTGAATCGCCTGTATCTTTTTACAGCCCGATCGTTGTGATCTCAAAGTTATGTACTTTGCTTTGTTTTGAAAGACTTCCTCTCTCTCTCTCTCTCTCTCTCTCTCTCTCTAACCCTGTCTGCCTTTTTAGCCCAGCGAGGCAATATATTCCTAAAATTACCCCCCCACCACACACACACACACACACACACACACACACACCCACCCCAATGTGCTGTGGCATGTTTTCCACATCTGCCACTTTTGAAGACAGGAAGAAAAAGCACCCAAGTGTATTTGTGTAAACCGTATTAATCTGAACTGGGGCATGCTGCCTAGATAACAAACCCGGTCCAGTATGATGAGCTCTCTGAATGACACCCTACCTAAGAACCATAGCGTACGCTCGGAAGACACGTGGGTCAGCTGATGTTGAGAAAGTTGCTCTGGAGTTGTTGTCCCCCCACCAGCACACGTAGCAAAAGTGTATTTTTAAAGCTCTTCATGGTTACATTCTGTTGCAAAATGTGTAATTATAAGGGTGGGCTTTTGGTTTTAATCTCCTGTTGTAACCCCACTGTCTCTCTAACTGGTTACCTTTTCAGAGCCCTAGGTGCTCTATGCACACCCACATACACAATGTCCTGTCTCACAACTCACACTGGGTTGAAAAGGTACCATTGTTTGTTCTGCAAACATGGGACACACCTTGTCTCCATGGAGACAGGAGTGCATGCCCCTACTTTTGCTGCTTCTTCGGTTCGTGAAACTGTTGAGCCTCGCACTAGTTACAGCACTATTTAGGGAACGACATGGTTCTGACCTAGAAGAAATCATCCCCTAGCCGGTGGTACAGAAGTGGGGGAGGATAGGACAGGGTGGGGTTCATGAAGCAGTACCTGAAATGGAGGAGCCTCAGAGATTCATTGAAGAATGGGATCGGGGCTTGCTGATGGGGAGGGTTGAGGAATTTGACACTCTGAAACTTCAGCTGCACTTTTTTTTTCCCTTTTTTGCAAAAGTCTTGCTAAATGACTTAAAAGGAACATGGAACTGTCAAATATGCTGCATATTTGCTTTTCAAAGAGTATCCAGAAGTAAGCGTTTCTGAGAAATTGCCATGTCATTGACTGTTGGTTAAATTTTTTTTTTTTTTTACTTTGTTTCTTATAATTTTTTTCAAGACATTCACCATCTTGTTCATTGCAGAATAACAGGGACATGTATTTCTAGTTCAAGAAGCTGTAGCTGTACTATGGGATGGGATTGATACAGATGCTATACAGAGCTTCACTTAATGCCTTTACATCATACCATGGCAGAGAAGCGAAAAACAAAACCCCCACATGGTCGGGTCAAGCAATTTGACAGAAGACTGAGAAACCCACCCACCCACCCATGTGTTGGTACATAAGCATTAAGGAGATGGTGGACACAGATGCAGATGCCAGTAGTGTTTCCAAAATAAATGCTGTACAGTGATGTAGCCGGTGAAGACATCGGGGTGGGGCCTGGGCTATTTGAAGGTTGTGTGTCTAGCTCTAAATTTGGGTTGCGGTTATGTGGGGGCAGGTAAAACGTAAAGATCTGCCTGGCCCACTAAACTAGGGTTAATGGTACACTGTCAGCCTCCCTTGAGAAACACGGAGTCAATAGCTTTGCTGCCACACCTCTAAGAAAGGAGACAAAGGGGAGTGATTTGGATTCTTTCTTCTGCTTGAAACCTGGCCTTTTGATCAGGATCTGAGCACATAAAGAATGACCACAAGCCCTGCCCACCTTCAACACTTACTCCCTATCAGTAATTCACACTTATCAAAAGAGGTCTACCTGTACAACCCAGCCTTGTTCAAGCCTAGCTCCCTGTGCCCTACCTTTCACATATTTGCTCACTCACACTCAATTTTTTCAGTTCCTCACAATACAAGTAATCTAACCCCAGCCTCGTAATCTTGTTTTATCAGCTCTTAAGTTGAGCATGGAATATTTTATGGTGTGGCGGGTAAGAAAGTACAAGCAAAACGTAATAAGGTCCGACTTGTCCGTGCCTGCCGTCTGGCAAAAAAAAAAAGGACGAGCCATAACCACCATTTCTCAAAACAGTTTCAACTGAGGCTTAGTCATAAGGAAGTCACCATGCTTTTCTCCATCACACTTTGCCTTGTGACCTCAGCATCAAGCAGACCATTTCTTTCAAAGGAGCGTTATCTTTAACCACTCACTCACTCAGGCCTCAACTTGTGAACTTTGGTACCAAGTATCAGGGGGGAAAAAAAACTTAGAGCAATGATGGTCATAAATTTCAGGAAAGAAAAGAGAACGAGATAAGTATGTTGTCGATGGGCTCGTAAGTAGGAATCTGGGTCAAGGTTTCTTCAAATAGATCTTTTTCTGTTCATGTTTATAGTCAGTATTTAAGTAGTTATAGTCGTGTTTAGTTTTTTGTATCTTAATTTTAGACCACTCAGATTAAAATAGAGCCACTGACAACCCATTTGCTTACTATGAATGAAATAAGAAACCGGAGAGTAATAGAAATGGTCTGTGGTCTGAGCTTGTGTAACATTGAAATTAAGCCAAAAGATTGGCAAACAATTTCAGCGTGTGGCTCAAGTTGCGTGTTCGGATATATTTACGGCATTTAGCAGATGGGGTGGATTTCGATAATAGATATCCGTCCTTACTTCCAGAAACTTTCTCCATGTTTTTGACAGATGTGAGTTCAAGTCATAAACAGGACGGGTGATTCAGGCCACACATGCTGGTCAATACACTTTAAGTGTATTTCTGCTTTGGGCTTGTTTCTGCTATCTGGATGTGCTTATCTTGTATCTTTTAAAAAAATGATCACTTAGCATCTCATCATCTAGAATCAGCAGCCTGAATGCCAACACAGCAAAGCCTCAGGAACGTGGTGTTGTACTAGTTGAAGACCAAGACCCTATACATGTTTCATGTTGAACTCAGAAGTGTGTAATTAGTTCTGAACATCCATGTGTGTTTGTAGGTTTGTGGTTTCCTTTGTCCATTTCATCCCTCGGTAAGAAGATAGCTTTTCCCACCAGACTGCGAGTCTTTCAGATGTTTGCTGAAGAGGAAATGGTGGATACCGGCTGTTGTTTCAGAAGTTTGTAATTACCTCTACATTAAGAGAACGAACGCAGAACGTTCCCTGTGAGAATTTCGCTCAAGTGGACAAAGACCGTCCCACCAACCCAAAGTCGGCCAGTGATATATGTTCTCTTCCTGCGTTTCCATTCCAACTTTAACTGTTTTCATTCTTTCAAGGCCTCACTGTGTTGAGAGTTGTAACCCACCCACCAATCTGTACCCAGGCTTGTGCTGGCTAACATCTGATGAAACTCTCTTTATCACCCTGTTGGCAAAACATTGAGGGGGCTCATACAGATGGAAATGAGGCCTTTAGAGTCCCACAGTCGAAATGCTACTGCCCTAACGCCTCCGCAGAGTGCCATGGGATTACAAAAGGGACTGGTTTGCCATGACCCCAACCCATGACGGCTGCGATGCTACACCACAGAGCTCTTGATGTTCTTCATTCAGCGTTCTCTCCTCTACATTCTTTCATGTTGGTATCGGTTGTGTTTTACATATTTAGACATCACTGTCTTCAGTCGTTTGAATGGAGTTAACAGCTCATTAATGCCACTTAAAATAACCCTAGTATTACTGGAATAAATAGCATAATTCACCAATTCTGTTTTTGTACCGTACACTTAATGGTCTCTTGTTAGTTCCACTATATCAAGTGCTAACTACAAGGCGCTTTTTTGTATGAAGGTTACTTCCCTGAGTGATGCTCGTTCTCTTTGCAAAAGTCACAAAGGATTGCAAATGTTGCGAATGACGAAATTGGGGGCATTTTTGTCAAAGCCACCACATTGCAATTCGGCACTTTCTTAAGTAAGTCATTTACCCATTCATTGCATCTCATCATGTAAAAATAAATAGATAACCAAGGCTTTTTAAAATGCTCTCTGAAGTTCCAGAGCTTCCAACCCCCTATTTCAGATGAATTACTCCCTTGTAAGTGTATGTCCTCAGTCAGAGGCCTATGTACAGAGAGAGTGAGAGGGAGACTAGCACAGTGACTGTGGAGTGGCAAGGAAAAAAAACAATGTGACTCTTATTTCAGCCAGAGGAGAGGAGGGGAGAGCAGAGTACGCGATGTGATGCCGCAGAGTTGCTTCAGTGTAACCGAGAAGTTTCAGTATGCCCACATACCCGCGAGTTTGATGGATAACCCCTACTGCGAGGGCTGGTCTGCCTGTCAATCAAAGTGCACTGCCATAGCAAACAGCCGGCTGCCCAGCCTCTCATTGGCTGAAGGGTTGTCACGTGATTTGGTTTTAGGGGGTAGGTCCTGAAAGGTAGGTGGGTAAGAGCTTACACTGCAACAGTTGGTTGATGTTATGGCCTTGTACTTTGGCCTTCATCCTCATTTTGGAGTTTAGGTCATATAACATCAGAACAGGAGCCAAAGTGGTGTGTCGGGAGTGAGGACAAGAAGAAGAGGTGTGTACAATGATTCATCTGGAACTGCAGATAGTATTGCAGTTATTTTGGCATTCCAAGGACAGGTGTTGACTAAATACACCGCCATCTAGTTGCTAAACGAGTACTTTTTCCTTTTTTCCCCCAAGTGGCTGCCTTCTTCAGTAAAGGGAGGGGGAAAGGTTTCACAGGCCACAAATCATGTGTGCTTGCTCAGTGTGTGTATGTGTTTGAGGGAGAGAGAGACAGACATTGGGATAGCCTCAGTCTCAGTCCAGATGAACGGTGTATTCTTCTTGCTTTCACAAAGAGCTCCATTATAGCATGCTGTAAGAGGCGTATCTGCCCAGTGCTCCATTAAAGCCCCCTCCAGTGGTTTTCCTTCGTCTCGGCTCCCTAACAGACAAGGTGGAACCCACAGACGCCCGGCAGCACGACTCTACAACTTGGACCACTACTAATAGTAGCCTAGGCATCAGTCCCCAAAACACCATGAAGGCCCAGGGGTTAGAATTTTCAAATTTAAGAACCATGAAGAAGTTGGGACCACGATGCTGGGAAAAGCCAGCACGACATTCATTACAGTAGAGCTTGGTTCTTTTTAAAGAGCTTAAAAAAAATAAAGGGTTTGAGAAAATATTTTGAAAGCAGAACACAAAGTCGACTAGTCTACCCAGATTGTTATTACAGGAGATTTCTTGACAACTACTACTCTGAGTTTATTTTAATAAGATGTTTGGAGATGCATCCGTTCGCTTAGCTGAGGCATCAGGATACACAGATAATCCAGTTCCAGTGTATTTTGACTGAACTTGTTGACTTCTTTTGGAAGTTTCGTTAGTCAGCATAGCTAATTACTTTGCAGAGACATTTGAATCTCGCGAACGTCTACAAGATCCGCAGCTCACGGAGCACGTTGTGTGTTCAGGGCATATTGAGGATCTGTACACGTCTGCGTGTAATGGCTTGTCGGCTTAACGGGCCCGAAAAGCCCTTCGAGCACCCGATCCCTCCCTACATCGTTTTCTTTTCAGGTGTAGGGAGGCTTTTGGGTTTCACCTCATGAAGCCAGCGGCCACGCCTTAACCTTGCTTCAAAAAGAGATTATCCTAAGCATCTTTAGGCCTTTAGTTTCCAGAGACATGAAGACAGAGATACAGCTGTGAGCTCAGCTTCAGTATGATATAACCAGAGCTAATCTTGGACTATTACGTCTCTGTTTTTCAGAAAGCTCTGGCCAACACCTGATGTGTAAAACCCAAGCAAATGTTCTGGCTCCTGCATGCCATCTTAGAGTGGAAATATAGCATTCATACTCACCTAGTCATCATTCACACCTTTACTCTGACTTGTATAAATACAAGTTATACAAATAGTCTGCTTCTCTTTTTCATGCTGACTAAATGTTTTGTAGGAGCGTACCAGTTTTTTGACTGACATGTCATTTGCAGATTAGAGCATTTTATGACTTTTTTTTTTTTTCTCTCCTTACTTCCCTCTCTGAGAAGAATAGAATCAACGCTACTAAAGGTTTAGCTTTGAAATAAAATTTCAGTGCTAAATCCGGAGTAGTGCCTCATCTCTATGTTATGGCTTCATACATTGTCCATCAGAGTACGAGTAGAACAAAACAAGAACATGGATAGAATGTTTTAGTTACTGGTTCCAAGGATATGACCTGTTCCATGCTGTGGGATAGAGACGGACACATTAATGTTTAAAAAAAAAAAAAAAAAAAAAAATGGTTACAGCCTTATTTATACGTTTGCTTTGTTTGTTGATTGATTTATTTATTTGTATTTATTAGAGAGACAGCATTTTCATATAACATCATAGTCTTCTTAAACTTTTTTTTTTAAAAAACCCTCCGCATGCCCTGTGTAGTACAGGTTTATTCAAACATTAGCCTTTATTGTATTTAAATGCGTACAATTGTAGTCCCGCCTAGACAAAACGAGTGATAAAAATTGAGATTAAATTAAAGTGAGTTTCACTTTTCATCTTTGTCACATGCATAAAATGTGCTTTAAGCATCTATACGTAGTCAAAGTTTTGCGCTACGGCCGTACACGTCTACCCAGAGACAACAATGATAAATAAGTAGCTCTTGCATAGTAGAGAAAGTTGCTAAAGGAGGGAAGTAAAATAGTAGTAAAGTGTAAACATGTGAAAGGTACGAGGTCATAAAGTGTCACGATGGATGATATCGGTATTATTTATAGATACAGCAATTAGAACGTTTCATTTTAAACTCGAAACCCGTTAACTTTGATAATGACGGGTTGGCTTACATCACCGGACCTCACTTTGAGACAGACGGAGTTTTGGTATATATCGTTATCATCCAGAAGTATGTCCGCCGGGCACGGACGGGTCGTCATGGAGGAACGATTTATGGAGTGGAGCCGTCACTGCCGCCCTTCGATGAATGCACCATTTGTTGCAGATGGACAACTGTCAGAGAAGAGCACTGAGGCCTGCAGCGTCCTCACTGTCATAAATACAGCTGAGGGAAAGATTGAACAGTGTCGAGAGAGAGAGAGAGAGAGAGAGAGGAGAAGGCGGGAGGGATTCCCATGTGACTTCTGTCTAGGAGTCTTGTTTCATTGATGGTCCAAGTTAAGCATGACTAACCACACAAGCGTTAAATATATTAAATACGTTCAGTACGTATGGTTTTATACCTTTTGTGTGCGATGCAAAAAGGCACTTCATGTCTGTGCTTTAATCGCTACTCTGAAAAGGTGTGCTGCTGTATAAAGAGAATGCCAGACATCTGATTTTCCTGCAGGAACATGTCTGGAAAACAAAGCAATAAGAAGAGCATCGGTGAGATGGAGGTGGGGGGGATTAGGGGCACACTTTGTATTTCTCCACGATTACCACCTCACAGTCTCTCCGTCAGTGTCAAGTTGACTGGGAGGCCTTGTAGCCCGACATCAATGCGACCTTATTCATTTATTCCTTAAGAGAATCGAACAGCAGTCAACATGCGAATGGCTGCAGTGTTTTAATGCGCTGGAAGGATAGTGATGGTCTGTGAGCAAGCCTGCCTGCAAACACTTGTGCATACATACACACTCGTACCATCTGTAGCGTGTGGTGGACAGTGTACGCTTTTTTCCAAGGCAGCTGTCAATGGTACACCAATCTGTCAGCGCACAGTCTGCATCTGTACTGCCTCTTTGTAACTCACACCGTGTGTGTGTGTGTGTGTGTGTGTGTGTGTGCGTGTGAGTGTGCTAGTATGAGCATGCATTCCAAATCGTCCTTTGTTGATCTGACCTGCAGTCAGTCTCTGGTGAGGAACCCCTGCTCTTCTCCGCTCTACATTTTCGTACATTTGCATGGACATGGAGAGGAGGCTGAATTTGAGCCTGTCTCCTTCCTCCAGGCAGGCTCATATGACCAGACAACCTCTGCATCAGTGCTCCACAGTGAGCACAGCCAAGCCTGGGCAGCGTACACGCTATTCAGGCCCAAATAAAGACGTACTGGCTCGAGGGAGGAAAAAAAAAAGTTCCAGTTGCTGGCACCTGTTGCCAAGGACCATCGGTTTGCAGCCATATTTAATTCCAGAGCCAAGAGCTGCTGTGTCAGCAACCCCTCCGTAGTGCTAAAACACACCTCATCAGCGGAGTATTATCCCTCATGTTCATGATGTTAAAGCAAAGGAAATATGTTCTGACATGAGATTATATTTGGCACGGTCCAGTAAAAGTATTTGCTATGATTATGATAACACGTTATGATCATAAGTCTGTAATGAATGTAATGTTTTCTAGCTACACTTTTACACAAACTCACACATTTCTCCATATCATAAGCTTTGGATATTCTTTGGTGTCGGGTTATTTTTGATTATTTTTCGCATCTTTTTTGCGTCTCTTCGGTCTTAAAAGTTTTTGTAACCGAAGTTGAAAGACAAGCAATTTGAAACCATTCCAAACTGCTGTGAGCCTCATGAGAATAGCATTAAAGTCAAATCCTGGACAACTACAAGACACATGTATGGCCATAAAAGAAAGGATTTCTTTATGTACTGTTTTGTTCATTACAGCATTTAAGTTAGTTCAAGTTAGTCTGCATGCATTTTATGAGACAAAATTTTTCTCTATATTTATATACATCAAATTCTTACATTACTGTTGCACACTGAAGTAGCTACAGTTTCCTAGCGGACGTTTGTAAGTAGCACGTCGTCTGCATCGTGAACGACTGATGTACTACACATTTGTTCTGCTGTAGCTCAAATCCCGAGCAAACACACTTGCTATTTAGTATAAAAATTTGAAGTTATTATGGTGTCATGGAGTACAGCATGTCCTCATAGAGTTGACAAGAAACCAGGAGTGTTAACAGCTGCTCAGATTTAGCCATGGCAGTGTGTCTGTTCTTCTTTTAAGTAATTGGGAGTCAGTAAAATCACTCGTCCAGTTCATTATCTTATGTAAATATGTATGTCATCGTTAGGCTAGTAATGGAGACTTTAATGCACAATACACATTATTAATCTTTTGTATAGGTTGAATTTGTTTCTTATCAAGTCTGGGTCAATAACATCTGTTGTAAACTTTCCCCATCTCTCGGTTTAAGAAATAAGATATAGTTATATTTATCCGTATATTGTAACCATGAACGAATCTCGGCAGCTTTGCATTTAGACGTTTCAACACGCATCATTGTTAAGTTTACTTGCTATTAATCACTAGCTTATTCTTTTAGGTAGCTGTAATGGTAGCGGCTGATAAAGAATATAGTGTTTGCTGAGAAATAGAGCTGCCGAAACTTTAAGCCCATCACCGTGGAGTGGAATTTCCATACCAGCATGACTGTAGTAAAACATTAGCAGTCTATTGCAGAAAATGTACAGAGAGGCCCACTAGCATCTCTACAAGTCAGGCCATGTCTCTACAGCTTTCCTGTTAATCTCCAGACATGGCCGTGGTGGCAAAGCTACTCTCGCCATCTCTCATTTTTTTACGTCTTCTCCAATTTTCTCTCAAGCAATACTGAATGCACCACCATTTATTGACCAATTTAAATTTCCTTTGCCACTCGGCTGAGGTTTTTGGAAGAATATGCGGGCAGGCGAACTGGAAGCTAAATCCATAGAGGAACCTCATGGTTCCTGAAAGAGAACGTAATGAAGGTTTAGCAGTGAGTCTCCTGCTGCAGGGTCTAAAGATCTTTTCTGCTCAGCTCAGAAAGCTTGGATACGGATAGTCATATCTCCTAGAGAGCACGCTTTTCATTTAATTCATTTAGATTTGTCGAACGTGGTGCATTTAAAACAAAAAAACTGCAGGTTTTTGTGATGTACATTCGTGAAGAACATTTCGACCTTTGTGATAATTACAGCCTGTACAATCCCAGTGAAAACTGAACATTTCTGGGGAAAAAAAACAACAAAACACTAAATTGAATATCCTGATTGTATAAGTGCGCACACCTCTGAACTAATACTTAGTTAAAGCACCCTTTGAGTTTATTGCACCACTCAGTCTGTTTGGATAAGAGACTTATCAGCCTGGCACATCTTGACTTCCAGATCTTTTGTACTGCGAGGAGATCTGTTGTGCACAGCCCTCTGTAACAGTAAAATAATTAAAACGAGAGAAACATAGAAACAGAGAAAAAAAAACAAACAAATCTAAACTTTTTAAGAAAACCTAAATGTATCCGTAACCGTTTTGTGTTATTTATCTATCGAATATCTTCCATGAAGAAAAAATCGCTCGGATGTAAATCGAGCAAATTAGATATAACGAATGTTCTGGTGCTCATTGAGATAACAGGAAGACCTGGTGCTCGACACTTCAGTTACATACAGTTAGCGAATCAACTCAGACATCGTGTTAAATTCTACCCAAGAAGCAAAAAAAAGTGTGAGTGATGCTCAGAGCCTAATGTGTCTTCAGTGATTTCTTAAAGCAACAGAGGAAAAATAAGCTAAGAAGTAAAGAAATGTATTTTGATGTATTTTTGTGTAATATTCGAGTAAACGGTATATGAACAAGTCTCGGTATGTGCGTGAGTAAGTCTGAGTGTGCCAGTGTGTACGGTCTGGCTCGATAACGATGTTCTTCCCCTCCCTCTTCTTCACATTGTCCTTTCTGTGAAACTAACACAAAGTGTAAAAGCGAGCGAGCAAATGAGTCAGGGAGGGAGCTGTTGACGTCGCCTCAGAGAGAAGGAAGAAACCGGACTTTCTCGTTAATCCAGATTTGTACATAAACTTTGCTCTGGTGTTTCTGCTTCTGTACACTCCTACATCCACACACACACTTTAAGCTTTTAACTTTCAGCTCCTGCATCTGCTTTTTACATCGTCACACACACCGGTCTCTCTGTCTGTGCCGGCCGTGCCTTTGCCTGCGCATGTGTGTTTGGTTTTAAAGCACTGTGTGAGGCTGGAGATATGGGCAGGTGGAGAAATAGTGATATCTCCCTGAGCCAACTGCTCTCAAAGCTGACGGTTCCTACACTTGTCCGTGCCTGTCATCCTGAACAGAAACAGCACAGCAGCATTCTTTACTCTCACTCACACTCTCTCCCTCTCTCTTTCTCTTTCACACACACACACACACACACTCTCTCTCACACACACAAACGATGATGTTTGGCGTCAATCAGTAACGTCCACCTCACACCGAGACTCTAATTATAACCTTGCTGAGTCTCCAGTTACAATTATATTCTTCGCTCTGTTTACATTCGCCCCCATAAATAGGACAATAATTTTAGAAAGCGTGCGCAAAAAACGTGTATTATTTTGCATGAGTTCTTTGCATGGTATCTTGGCGCATCTCTGACTCTACTGAGCAACACAACCAGCACAGACGATACCACAGCGAAGGCACAGCAGTACAAATACCGCAACTGTATATCTTCCGCCAATGTATGTTAGCATCACAGACTCGAGGAACAAAATACGGTCCGTAGGATCAGTCTAGGAAATATAATCAGCACGCCACATGGTATTTCTATTGAAAATCATTTGCTAAATTGAATCGCATTTCTAAAAAACAAATCGGCAAAGAAAACGTGCTTTCATTTTTAAGAAATGTCTCACAAATTACCCTTCACACACCTTTCCGTGACATTTCTAAAGTTTTAATAGTGTGGTCTTGGTCTAGCAGATATTTTTATACAGAAATGCCTGATACATGATATCTGTTTAAAACAATTTAACCACGTGGTCGACCAATGGAACTTAAAAACGATAGAGACGAGACGACGACTGACGCTTTTCTAAGCGACTTCTTTTGACTCTGCTGTTGTAAGCATCGCCTTTGTAGATTAGCCTAGTGTCCTAAGAGATCTTAACTGTTCAGAATAATTTCCAAACAGTCTTGAAATGACTATGCAATGATTTCTAGCGAGGACGACCATGCAGTCGATTACAGATCCTCGTTACCGTCTCAAACCCACCCCCGAATGTGTTTCAAGTGATCAGGTCACGACGCGTCTGCAGGACGCATTTGACCCTGGTCACACCTGTACATAGTGCTGATCAGTTGTGACCTGATCACCGACGACGCATGTTAATGCCAGGTGTGAACGGGGTCAGAGCTGTAAAAACCAAACGGCCAACAGGCAAAATGTCAGTCAGGGATCCGCTGCTGCTCGCTCTCGTTCAGCTCGCACACCTGGACTAAAAACGAGAACGTCTGTGGGACCCACATGTCGGTTTAAGAAACATGGTTCTAGCATCTCAGATCCAGATGTTATGTAAAATTTAAGCCTATATTCAAAATGTCTACAGAAAGAAAGAAAATGCAAATTGGTGGCTGCTTCCTTCAGATGCTTATTTTTAAATAATTGGTTAAAAGAGCAGCAGGTAGAAACACAGTCTCGTGTCTAACTCGTGTCTGAACCGTCCTACTCAGCAGCATGTAGTGTCGTGGTAATATTGCTCAATTGGTGTTAGCTGGCAGACTTATTTAGCAAACATGACACTTTCATGGCGCTAACTAGTGCATAATTAAATAGGGCATAATTGCACAGGCTTATGTGGTATCATCTGGGTAAAGCACGTGCATCCATTTTGTGAAGAGAATGCCAGGCGTATTACTTGTAAAAGTTAAAAAAAAAAATGTAAGCAAAGCGGTTCATCATTCGAGGATTAGCACTGATTATAGCTAGCCGATTACGTCAACATCGTTCTACGGCAAGCGCTAATCACAGCTGCGCGTTTCTGTTCGCTTGCTACCCTGCATCCTCTGTTTCAGCCTCACACACTGCTGGTATTCAGTTGCTGTGGCTAGAGATGATGCAGAGCCTGGGTGTGTTCTTTACACACACACACACACACACACACACAGGCATGGCTCAAGACCTTTGCAACCTAAAATGTCTCCTCCACCCTGCCATTATAACTACCTCCGTGTGCCTCAATTAGGCAGTCTTACCAGCCACTAATCTGATAATCACTGTCTTCTCTCTCTCTCTCTCTCTCTCTCTCTCTCTCTCTCTCTCTCTCTCTCTCTCTCTCCCTCATCCCCCCTTTCATTTTCTGCCATTTTCTGCCTCCTTTATTCCCCCCATCTATTTACATCTATTTTCTTTCTCTTATCATTCTCTTATCCTTCAATCTCCATTCTTCACTTTTTAACCAGCAGGGCCGGGTACGAGGCGTCCATTCGTCCTCTCTCTTCCTCCTTCTCAGTCGTCTCCCTCCATCACCTTCTTCGCCCGTCTCCTCCGTCTTTTCAAAAGCTCCTTCACAAAGACGATAAGCCGTTAGCGGCCCGTAAATCTGTCCTCCTCCTCGTCTCTGCCCATCTGTATCTCACTCTATTTTACACACTCATTTGCATGAACACACAGACAGGAACCGAAGCTAGACGAGGGACTACAAAGACAAAGTACGAAGAAAGAAGTCTCGGGTTAGACGTAGAGCTGGAGAACAGACGTACGACGCCGTGTCCATCGGCTAGTAATGTTCTGTAACAGTTTGTGCTGCATTACTTCAGCTTTACAGCTTTTTACAGCTTCGTCATTGACTACAGCACATCCAGCGTCACGTGTGACTTTCAGTACTTTTACATTTCTCATTTTTTTATATGCTCATTTCACTTAGATTGGCAAGATGTATAGCCACTTTGCACAACAAAAGCAGTATACAGGAGGAGTTAGAAAAAAATTAACCTAACAAAACTAGGCAAGGCTTTTACTCGGAAAATACATATTTAGGAGTCTTTCTAAATGTCTCTCCAAGAACAAATCCTATATTTCTTATTGAGTAATAAAGTGAAGGTTCCCTACTAGCTGCTGTTGTTGACCCAGAATACTGTACGATTCTGTTTTTGTAACGCTTTAACTACTGCTAAAATATCTCATTTTACCTACCTCGAGCCTGCCATCAGTTGCGGCATGGAATTAAAAAGAACAACAAACAAACAAACATTGCATTAAATACAGCGTTAGAATGATTTATTTCTGTATTTATTTTTACTTTATCTTGCAGCCTGAGGCACACAGTCCGGTGTCAAGTCGTAAATAAGAAAGCATTGCTTCTGGTTTTAACTTTATAACAGCGTAGTATGGGGCCAGATCACTGTGTGTGTTAGAAGTACAGTAGATTATAAGACAGCATCTTGACTCGTGAGTTCTGATTTCCTGCTCAGTGTTATATGTAAACATCGTTTTAGAATTTCATGTAGTCACGTGATTTATTCGCTCTATTTCTATCCTATGAAGAGATTTTTGTTAACAAAAAGTGGAACACGTTCGGCCACAGTTTTTATTCACCGATAGTAGTTTAAAGGAACTTTTGCCAATTTAAGTGGGAAAAAAAGAGAACAGAAAAACTCAAGTTGTATCACAAATTCTGAAAAAGAAGCTGCAGCAAAATCAAGCATTTTGGCCAAACAATCACAAAAAACTCACTTTTCTGGAGAGACCGGATAGTTATGTTGATTTTGTGTTTTTGAACTCCAATATTTGCATGGTATATTCACATAGTCGTCATTTATATAGGAGTTTTTACTCTATCAGCTGAGTAGGAGGTGAAAATTTAGTTTCTTGAGCCGTAAATTATCCCCATTTCTTCACAAGTCACATTATACGCAGCAGGTTTTGTATAATAGAGTTTGCATGTGTTGTCATCCAAGCATCTTCATCTTGTGTGTGTGTGTGCGAGAGTGCACGTGTGTGTGTATGTGTATGTGTGTGTATATTAAACCCTGTCTGTGGTTTTCCTGCAGTGTGAACCGTGGGTGCTGACGCTCGAGGTGCACGGCGGTCCCTCTCCACAGCCTCATTCGAGGACTGGTAAATATCCCTCCCTTTCAGGCCGTGCCTCCTCAACCTCACACACAGCCTCAGCACATCCTTCTTTAAAATAAAAAACGCACAGCATGGACTAGCTGTTATGGAACTTTGCTATCTGAGCAAGCATGCAAAGTATCGTCTGAAACTTTACCCCAAAGTGTCACTGTTCTAGCTTTTTCCTTGTCACTTTGCCAGCTCTGTTGCTTTATTATTTATTTTTTCATTTTAATTATGGTTTCAGTTCTTATCCCGGTGAAACGGCTCTTCCGTTTCATGCCTCTGTGTCTCTGCTTGCTGCCCTCTTTTGCACGCAGAGAGAATGCACCGCGCTCGTCCGTCCAGCCGTGTCGGAGAGCATGCGCTCGCTTCTTTTGGCCGCACCGTTCGAAAGTCGCAAGTGTCGTCGTACCATTTTCAATCTGAAACATGTGCGTTTCTGAGGATCTGCTCTGATACTGACATCACTGTAACCAAACGAATCTGCAGGCTGCTGATGCAAAGTTATGTAAAGCACCACAGGCTTGATGAAGCTTTAAAGATAATCTGTGTCCTACGTTCACATGTAATTTTTGTGTTTTCTCAGTCAATAACACTAATATCAAGGAGTTGAGTTTTTTTTGTTGTTGATTTCCGGGCTGAGGAAAGTATGCAGTGACTTCGAGCTGGACAAATAATATTTTCCAATCCACGGTCGTCTTTTATGTTGCGAACATGTGTCGTGTTGACATGAACACAGGCGACAAATTGTCTTAAAGTCCACTGACGAAATCACTGCATTTTAGCTCATTTCATATTTCTGTACACTTTTGTGGACAGAAGCCTCAGGATCCTAACAGTTGCTTGCTGCATCCTTTGTGTACATGCAGTTCTGTGTCGTCTTCTAGTTTTTTCAGTGACGGTCACTAGACTGATAGAAGTTTTATTTGAAGCAGCTATTGGTGAGTAAATCATGTGTGTTTACTGATAGACTATGGCCAAAGGTCTGAATTGCCTCTTTCTTGGAATGTAGGCAGTTTGTGGCTGCGTTTATTGACAAAACGTACAAACCTCTCCATCTAACTAGCAGCCCAAGGACTCCCTTCATCAACCTTAAGGGGGTGTAACTCAAGGTCATTTGCATGGATGAATGTACTTTTGTTCTCCTTGTAGCCCTGTGTTTAAAGGTTAAACATTTGTTTGCTCCCTCTTTGTGCCACAACGATAGATGATTGATGAAGCAGTGCCGGTGAATAGTCCTGGCTCACTTGTACTGTAGATGCGGTGCACTTTGTGCCAACCACGAGGCGTCCATGCTGTGGCACGATGACAGCCGGTGAGAAGCTGCAGAGATTGAGCACAGAGATCCTACACCACGGTCTCATTAAAACCATATACAGGGACAGAAATACTTATGAAGTACTACTGGTCTGTGGTAAGATTTGAAATCATATGACAGGCCAAGACTTTTTCATGTTTGTTCAGGAAAGAAAGCACTGCTTCTGCTAAGAAAACTTCTCTTTCTCATTAATATTGGTCAGGTCAGCTGACTGCTTGTAGGAGAGGTGCAAAAGGAGAAGTTGAAATGAGCTTTAGAGGGAAAGCTATTCCTTCCTCCTGCAGGGTTTGAAAGAGAGAGCAAGCCAGCAACCTTAATGAAACCATAAAGAATACGAGAGGATTAGCCTGGTTTTCCGTAACGAAAGACGCTGCACCGTGTCACGGTAGAGACGTGGAAACCCTGCTCTCTGCTGGAGAAGCTACCGCACATGGCTGCCGAGTTTCTCTGCTCTGTGGTTGGAGCTCATAGACACACCCTTTGTTCCCCCTCAGCACCGAAAGAAAAGAGTGTAGAGAAGGACAATGCTATCTCTGCAGCCTTAGATGAGTTAAACAGTATCCTGTGTGTGTGTGTGTGTGTGTGTGTGTGTCTCTTAGATAGCCACGTATGCTCGAACAGTTGTTTCTGTTCTGCTCTGTGTTCAGTTCGAGCCAGATCTAAACAGGAAGCGTTTAAATAAGTGCATTTTCCCACAGAACGAGGAGGTTTACCTCCATAAGGGCAAATTTAAGATTCAAAACGAATTAATTCATTTTAGTACAAAAGTCACACTTGTGCTTAGACTTGGGCATAAATGGGTTAAGTTTTAACAGTAAATAGACATTCGTGATAAACAAGAAACATTGCCCAGGTTACGTCCCTTTAAAGTCTGCAAATTTACGCGAATTGTTTTATTCGTTCAGTACAATTAAATATGATGAACGGAGGTTTCTGTAAAAATTAAACTTCCAGCAATCCTTTGTAAAGTGTGTGTTTCAGGGCAAGGTGTTAAAGAAGCGTGAATAAATAATTGCCGAGTGTGAAGAAGAGAGAGATTTTATTATTATTTTTTTCTTCTTCCTGTCACTTTGTTGTAGCCTGGGCCTCTGATCAACCATTCTAGCTTCTTCCTCTGCAAACGTGTCTCTGCAGTGATCTGCTGATCTTTGCCCTGAGAGAGAGAGAGAGAGAGAGACTTAGTGAAAACAAGGGAGTGAGAACGAGTCGTAATATAGGAATGGAGGAGTGTAGATGGAGACATTTATTTTTAATTAACGAACGAATTCATTTTGATTAATTAAGCAGTGCCATCCTGCTGGTGTGTTTTCAGGCTATTTTTATTTATTTATTTTTTTTGTTCAATGGGTTTCTGGTATTATGGCAGTGAGCAGCATTTTTTTTCTCCTTTCCTTCAAATGCAGAAAGAAAACAAAAATCCTGTTAAATTTCACAAAGCATCTTTAATCTGAGGGGCATCCAAGACTTTAGTGTGGTGTTAAAAAATCCATTTACATAAAACACCATTGTGTAGAATCAGAAAGTGATGTGTTATCCTTTTAAAAATCATGTTTTTCTTTTTTAGTGGAACTCGAAGTTTAGTTTCCTTCTGTTGTCAGTATTATAATGGAATCATTGTTGTAGCTTAAGTACTTTGAGTGCAAAGCAAGTTAACTAGAAGCTTGGAGTGATTTCCCTGGCACTTTGTGTGTGTGTGTGTGTGTGTGTTTGTGTGTGTGTGTGTTGGCATGTTGAGGCAGGATGCAGGCATGTGCAAGCCTCGGTAGCACAGAGTGACTCAGTAGAGACGAGAGAACAGCAGCAGACACGGATGACTCTAGCTTTCCCATAGGATCTAAAACACACACACACACACTTTGGTTCATTGCCATGATGTGACTAAACTGAATCTTTAACACGTTTTAAGGGCTGTGAGGGAGGGCAAGAGCAGCTTCCTTCCTCCATCTCCTCTCACTTGTGCTTTGGGTTAGTGATACACCACATTATTTGAGTGGGGTTGTAGCCATCCTCCCCTCCACCACCTCTCTGCCTTTTCTGCCCTGAGTCTGTTTGAGAAACAGGGTGTCAGGACAGACACACAGGAGGCTGTAATAAATAGCCAACATATGGTCACCGGATCTTTGGCCTCGCAGGCCCCTCACCCTTACTCCTAACTTACATCTCTCTGTCTCTGTCTCTGTCTGTCTCTCTCTCTCTCTCTCTCTCTCTCTCTCTCTCTCTCTCTCTCTCTCTCTCTCTCTCTCTCTCTCTTTTTGTCTCTCTCTCTCTCTGTCTGTCTGTCTCTCTCTCTCTCTCTCTCTCTCTCTCTCTCTCTCTTTTTGTCTCTCTCTCTCTGTCTGTCTGTCTCTCTCTCTCTCTCTCTCTCTCTCTCTGTCTGTCTCTCTCTCTCTCTCTCTCTCTCTCTCTCTCTCTCTCTCTCTCTCTCTCTGTGTGTCTCTATCTCTCTGTCTCTCTGTTTCTTTGTGATGGAACTTTTCTTATTTATTTTCCTCACTGGCCACCAATCCAGAATTAGGCTTTCAGAAACTTTTTACTTGTTTTTACTGAAAATCGAACAAACAAAAAAACAGTTTTAAATGGGTATCTACAGCAACAGAGCTACTAACAGCAGGGTATTGTTCAGTGCTGGTTGGTTTCGAACACACACTATACTACGAGTGGCGATATACACGCACAGACAGTTATAAAAAAAACAAGGAAGCTTATAATAGTCTGGTTTCTTGGTGCCATGTTTGTGGCATGAAAAACAACACTGGGTTGTTTTGTTTCTCAACCTAGATAGAGTTTCAGTTTAAGTTCACAGAACTGCCTAGAATTCATATATAATATGTGTTTGCAGCTTTAAGGAGAATCTTTATGTATTGTGAACACACTTAAAAACCTTTTTCTTTTGAAATGGTCGTGTGTGTGTGTGTGTGTGTGTGTGTGTGTGTGAGAGAGAAAACATGTAATAGAAGCATGTTCTGTAGAGTTTGAGTCAAAGGGGGACCCTAATAATTCAAGTTCATCATTCATTAGTTTATCTCAGAAATATCCTTAAGCACTATATTAAAGGTTCAGGTGCTGTCACATGGGTGAAAAATGAACTAGCGCTCTGAGATCAGATGGCGCCTGTTTGGGTCTGTTATTGTTTTTAAAAGTGCAGTGGAAAAACTGCTTTTTTTTGTACCTCTCCTCCTCCCCTCATCTCTTGCTTCTTTACATGTGGGTGCTCTCCTCTCAGCAGGTAAAAGCATACAGCACCTCCCCACACCGACACACACACACACACACACACACACACACACACACACCAGCACCATCCTCCCTCCTGTTAACTTTGAAGTGCATGTGTCACTTTCGGCAGTTTGGCTCTGAGCCATTGTCTATCAGCCAGGTTTCGGAAAAGCTCGCGGCAGCTCCAGCCTGGGAACTTCAGACAAGCAGGACAGCTTCTAAAACACCCTGTACTCATTCCTCCTGGAGCCGATCCACTCTCGAGTCGAGAAGGAAACACTTTAGCACGCAATGCGGATCGTGCTCCAGAACACCATGGGGGCCATTTGCTTCAATTTTGGACCTTGACCAGTGTTTATAGTTAAATTTAGATTAGGAATGAAGGTTAGCTAGTCTAATAAATAACCAGGTGTTCTTTCACATGTGGCACAGTCACATGTAGCAGCAAAGAACGACAGAAAATATCCGTTATTTCGGTCGATATTTTCTCGATGCAAGTCGCAAAGACAAATGTCGCAAAGACAAAAACAGTTTTCCCAGGGAACTAGATTTCATTTAGCATGCTGCCTATTTGGGAACCTTCCGGTTGAGAAAATGCCACAGATGTTTGCTTTTGGTATTGAGGATATTAAACATCACTGTCTGTATTGTGTCCTGAGATTTTATTTTATTTTATTTTATTGTGTTTCGTCCACCAAGTTATGTGCTTCCAGGAATTTCCCTTTCTCTGGCGTACGACGTAATCAAAAGGCTTTTCATTCGTTTGCAGCCTCCGTGGGTTGTGCGTGTAGGACGTTTTAGTGCAGCGGGAATCTTATCTCCTAAATGAGCTTTTAGTGGCAGGCAGCTCTAATCATTAAAGCTCCTCTGGTGAGGGGTCTCGCACCTTCATCACCCCCCACTACAGACTTCCTTCTCTTCCACTCGGTGTCACAGGGCGTCAGAGTCGTTTACAGAGAACCGAGACAGCGTCGTGGTGCTCGTGCTCAAGTCCCCACCCTGTTAGGAAAAATCCTCCCAAGATTATTGATGACAGCTGAAGTTTGGTGGTCAGGAAACAATGCACCCTGATGTTGCAGCTTCTCAGAGATCTTTGAACAACCAGAGAGAGAGAGAGAGTGAGAGAGAGCGCTCTGGTTTGGGGACATTGTTAGAGACAAGGTTTTCTGATTGTAATCCAAGGGAGCACTTCATAGATTCCTTCATGCATCAGTTGTTATGTCGGTGATGCTTTGGCAGTGCCGTGAGTGTAGTCATGCCAGTGCAGCTTGCTGAGAGAGAGAGTGAGGGCGAGGGAGGGAGGCTGCTGTGGTGAGGAAGGGGGCATTCTTTTCCAGAGTGTTTGGTAGCATGTGAGGACTTTTTCCAGCCTCATGTGCCTCTGTTTCTACTGAACACAAAGACACACACACACAAACACATGCACACACATCTCTATATTGCTCTCTGCATGACCTTTTTAGTGTCACCTGTAAATGGTTTCCTCTTACAAGTATGTTTAAAAACCTGTGTGTGTGCGTGTGCGTGTGTGTGCGCGTTGTGCTTCAGTGAGAGTGATGGGTGGGAACAGATGTAGTAACAGTAGCACCCCCACCCTCAAACTTTCTCCTGGCTGAGCTGCAAGAAGCTAATAACAAGCCTCTCTCTCTCTCTCTCGCTCGCTCGCTCTCTCTTTTTCTCTGTCTCTCTCTCTCTCTCTCTCTCTCTCTCTCTCTTTCTTTCTCTTTCTCTCTTGCTTTCTCTCTCTCGCTCTCTCTCTCTCTCTCTCTCTCTCTTGCTTTCTCTCTCTGTCTTTCTCTGTTTCTCTCCTCTCACCCCCCCTCCCCCCCCCCCCCCCCCCCCCAAAAAAAAAAAAAAAATAAAAAAAAAAAAAAAAGAAACCTGTCCAGGTAGAGACCGCTACCTTTTCAGGTCCACGCTAATCCGTCTCTTCTCTCCACTTCCACTAATTGGACAGTCTGCTGTATGTTTCATGCTTTTAACTTTTTTCTTTCCGATCACTTCTTTGCTCTCACCCCCTCCACCATCATCTGTTGCCGTTCATTTTACAGGCTGTAAAAGTGCCAGTGTGGTGAACAAGCATATCCCCTCCACCGAGCTGGTGGACCACTAGGCTGATCTTCTCTGACGATTTCATTACACAAGTACCCTTCAGTCACAGAGTAACTATCTGTGGTGTATACTGTTTGTTTTTTTTTTTTTTTTCTTTTTTCTTTTTTCTCTTTTGCCTTTTGTTAGACTCACATATCATAACTTATCATCACATATCATAACTGAGATCTCAAACAGTTCTGGTCAATATGATAATATAATATTCATTTTGTTACATTTAAATAATACACATAAATAACATGCGTGACAGTAAACTTCCCTGAGATTGCAATATTTTTTAATAATATATTTTATGTATTTTTATTTTATTTTTAATAAAAATTACAAGCTTATTTGGTAAAAGAAAATGTATTTATTTCCCCTTAATTTCAACGAGTTTATTTTAATTTAACTAAGTTAATGTTAAATAAAGTTATATAAAAGTGCTAGCAAACTTCACACTTTTTTTTTTTTTTTCTTTTTCCCCCTTTCCCTGGCAGATTGTTTATAAACCTATATTTTGTCATACACTTCATGTATCATAGAAATGCCAATCCACTTTATATAATTGAAATGTTTTGCCGTATCCCCCATCCCTACTCCCAGTCCTTCACTGCTGTGGAAATGTGAGCACGAGTCGAGACCCCACCGTGACTCTGATTTAAAACAAGCACATGTGAGTTCACCAGCGTGTGTCCTGTTGTTTTTTGAGTAGCATCTGTGATCTACATCCATCATGTCACGACATTCTCATCATCTGGTTTCTTCCTCATATTGTCTCAGGGATTTTCTTCCTTGTCACCATCGACCTCAGGCTCGCTCATTAGGGATAGATGTTAGAGAGATACAGTAACTTCGTTTTGATTCCGTTTCTATACTTTTGTAAAGCCGCTTTGAGACAACATCCATTGAATTGAATCGAATGTGCACTGACCAACACTCACACACGCTCACTCCATCTCTTTGTCCGTCTGTTTCCACTCTCTCATGAGGAGGAAGTAGCCTGGACCGGAGAAGAGCTTCCTGTGGGGCTGTAAACGGGAAACGGCAATTAGCTGAGGGAGAACCCAGTTACTTTACCTCTCTTCTCATGCTCCCTCTTCTGTCTCACTCTTCTTTCTCTTTCTCTTTCCCTTTTGTCTTGTCATCTTTCTACATTTTGACCTTTTTTTACGTCTCTTTTTTCTGTTGCGACCCTGCTCGCGTGTGTGTGTGTGTGTGTGTGTGTGTGGCTTGCTAAGAAAGCACCAAGTACTTAATCTACAAACCCATCTGCTTTAATGATGCTGATATCAGTTTCAAACAATCACATCTCTTTATTTTACCCTATGAGGATTAGGAGGAAACCTAGCAGTAATTTCATATTTAAGTGTAAAACCCTCCTAGATTCACTGGGGACAATATTTAATTTTGACCTCTTGTTATTAGCACCTTGTGCTCATGATAGAATCTACTATGCCGGTCATTTCATGAGACAGACAGATGCACACACATGCGTTCTCTCTGTCTTCTCTCTCTCTCTCTCTCTCTCTCTCTCTCTCTCTCTCTCTCTCTCTCTTTCTCCCTCTTTCTCTCTCTCTTTCTCTTTCTTTCTCTCTCTCTCTCTCTCTCTCTCTCTCTCTCTCTTTCTGTCCCCCTCTCTCTCTCTCTCTCTCTCTCCCTCCCTCTGTGTGTGTGTGATCTGTCTGATCTGAGGCTATGGGAAATTTGCTCTGGAAATTTTAAGTTTCCAATGCTGAGTTTTCAAAGCTGTCCCCTGGGTTTGATGATAAGTGTAAAAGATTAGTAAAGCGATGTCCTCTCTATCCTTAATATATATATATAAAAAAAAGTTTAGAAGTCACTTTGCTGTCTCTGGCGCAAGTAATTGACTGTTTTCTTTATGGTGCAAGTTTATGAAGACCTCTAAACATATCCATGCACAAACGTTCTCTCATCTAAACATCCCTTATCTCTGTGTTGCAGTGATGGATAGTTTAGCAGAGGAGAAGAAGACAGGGGAGGAGGTCAGCTCCGCCATCGGCACCATGAAGGCCAAGCAGACGGAGGAGACGAATCAACACGATGGTAAGAGATGCTGATACACTTAGCTAAGAAATATCATTTTTAATGTTTGGAGATATGAAATCATAAAAAGTAGACAAGAAAATCTATTTAAGAAGCAGCACTGAGGTTGTTTGATGATGTTAGTTATAATAATAGATACAATATCTTGAGATGTACATGTTTGAACTTATTAAACGTTTAAACTACGCTGTACACGTATGTTAAACAGCATGTTTGTGGCACTCCACATCAGCAACCCATCTGCGATTATTCCTCAGAGAGTCCAAAAAAGTCGGCGGTGAACGTAGCCGACGCACAGATCCGAGTGGAGGCAGGGAAAGATGGAGCAGATGGAGCAGACCTGTCGTCTATCACCTCGATGATGAGCACTGTGATGAAAGCAGCTCAGCTTAACGGAGGGGTGGAGATTTCCAACAAAACCCCCAACAAAACTTCCAATAAGAGCCCCAGCGCCAGCCGCTCCAGCAGAAAGAGTCAGGTATGTATAGAGCCTCATGCTCTCACTCTCAATAAACCACCTTGTCTAGTCCATGCTGCTTGTTCTCCAAAGCTTCTGTACGTACTACTGGAGAAAAAAAAAGCTCTTACTAGCAAAATAAGTTTGTAGCACAATAGATCTGTAGCTAGCATGAAGTGTTTCCTTTCAGAAAAGCACCCAAGTCAAACTCTGTTTCAAAGCGATAACAGTGAACTGTTTGAATGAACCCTTAAGGAACAGTAAGTGAGATCATACTCACTTGTTCCCACAAGCAAAGCTTAAACTGCTTTTAACAGACGCTCTTGTTTGTTCATTTCCAGCCTATAAAGCCCATCAGCGTGTTTCTGTTGATTATATTTACACCACTTAGCTCAGCTGAACGGTGGGCTTCTGTAAACTGTGAGATAAATAAACTAAATCAAACATAAATATCTGATATAGGTGGGAACCCTGGGAAAGGAGGAATTTTAGGCCTGCAAATATTTTACATGTAAACATATGGGAAGGCACTAGGTGGCCAGAACAGGATTTAAAAATCGATGCAAACCCGTATTTCTGTGTCCAAGCAGACACAATGTTCAACACCTGACATGTCTGGTTGCAGCTTACAGATCAAGTGGGAGAACCAAAATGGCGTAAGAAGTGTGGGTGGGGAAATGTGCCTAGTAGGTGAAAGAATATTAGATAAGTTACAAGGTTTTAAGTCTTACATGTTGAAACCCACAGATTTACATGGCACAGTTTGAATGTAGCTAGGTTTAGGACACCTTTATAACTCTTTATGACCCCATAAGGAAGTAAAGCGTCATATCCAGGTTAAGATTAAATGTGTAGAAATAATACTTTTGTGTAGTACCGCTAGCTCGACAGTACACAAGTAGTATAATAAACTTGGAATCATTACCACAGGTACACTGAGCTGTTTTTTATTCATTTATTTAGTTAGTTGATCGATTTTTTTTTTTTTTTTTTTTTTTTATATCAGAGAGCCGAAAATCGAACCTTCTGACCTCAAGCCTGTAATCAACCATTACTTATTAGACAAATGGCCAGAAGATTCGGAAGAAATAAGGAAATATTTGAAATATAATATAAAAATACGCAGCTCGGACATTAAATATAGACAAAACCAGGTGGTGTACACAAGGTGTCATTAAGGTCATACCAGACTGACCCATGGGTATTTACTGAAGGGTGCAGAAACAGCAAAATGTCAATATTGTAAAACTCCCTTGACCGTAAAATAGATTTTTTTGGACTGCCCTGTTAGCGGTGTTATATTTTAGAAGACAGCATATCTATCAGGACAAACATATTTTGTATAAAAAACATCAACAAAAAAAACATTTTTATCACAAGAAGTTTTGTTAGATTAGTTAGAAATTAGTAAGATTTTTATTAATATCTGTATTTGCCTTCAAATAACCATTGAAGCTAATGGTAATGAAACTAAATGCAACACGATTGGTATAAAAAGCGCTATAGACAGTACATGGTCTATTTAAAAACATGTGCTCATACTGTAAAGTCATTAACCAGACATGTGCAATAAGACATGGATAATGACGGCGTTCTACGCCGGTGTCCGGTGTTTCAAACGTGCAAGCGATCTTGACAGATATACGAGATGTCCATCAGATCAACAGCTTGGCAAGAGTCTTGCAGGCTGATACACAGCATACAGGCTCGGCTAAACCGTTGGCCATGTTTTACTGCTTCAGCTGGAACCATGCAGCAGTGCTCTCGTATAGTCCGCCGGATCAGTAGCAGGTGTTTGTGTGTGCGTGTGTTTCTGCATTTAGAGCGGGTGGGATGACGCAGGTGAGAGAGTGTGTGTTCATGCAGACAGAGTGTCCTCATGTGTTGAAGCGGTGAGACACATGGTCCTCAGCTCCTCAATTCTCCTTTTGTACACACAGCTCCTCATCACATGGTGCCGATTAAAGCGTGCACTCCAGGCCTGTAAGTGCCCTCATGTGGGGATAACAGGTGTTAATTCTGACCCCTCTGTACCCACTCAGCCCCCCTAAAAAAACTACTCCTCTAAAGTTTTCTCATTGAAATACATGAACGGATAAACAACAGGCTTTAACACGCACGTTTACACTATCAAGTAGTACGGCTGCCATAAATCATTAGAATTAGCATTTTAATCACGTAAGAAAGGAATGCGTTTTTTTTTATTATTTATTTTCATTTTGCCAGAAGATTTTCATACCCATGGTTTCTGAGATCTTTAGCTGACCTTCATGCATTTAAACATTTCTACAGTAATAGTGAGGTAAGCAATACTAATCAGCATACGCAAACTTGCATAAAGGACCAGCTCGGCTCTGACATAGCTGTTAAAACACAAACACACACACACACACACCCCTGGTTAACACGTATGCAGTCACACACAGAGGAGACCCATAATGTTTTCCACATGAATGAAAAAGCATGATAGAGTAAATATTATATATTTGGAAAATATACAAATGTAATGATTAGCTTGAGGCCTTGGTTTTTTTTAATCCTCTGCGTTTACTGTCTGACGATCACTGGTTGATTTTGCATGTTGTTTTTACTCTGCAGAACAGCAGCACCTCTCATCACATAGAGTATGCTGCTAGATTTCTATATTTTATTCCAGATAAATATAGAAATATGCTATTTTTAGACCTGCATCAATGAACCGTTTACTGTTTTCTCTCCAGCCAGGTCAGAACCTGAAAGACATTAAAAACTCTGCTCTCGGATCCTAAAGCACACCCATAAGCATTTTATTTAAGGACAGTGTTCCTTTGTCTTCCTTCTAGTCCTGATCTGATCCTTCAAATTTAAGGGGAACATGCGACTAATATTACTAAGGCCAGTAAAGCTGTCTGGCCACTAAACAATGGTTTGTTTTGGAGATACTGATGGCGTGCATCGGTTTCTGATCGTTTAACCCCTCATGTAGCCATGAGGGACTCTCTGTAATTAGACATAAATCCTATACAAAATCTGATGTATTAGTGCCCTGGATCGTGTGTGCATTCAAACCGATTTCTGTTCTGGAGTTGTGTGCGTGTGTGATGGCATGGCATGCAACCTGGTTGTGGCCTTGTGGGAGTGCAGTAAGAGTCGAACAGGGCTACACATCAAACTCCGAGTTAATGATCTGCTCTATTGTCAACATTAGTGGGAGGGAGCACATGGTGTTGGGTTACAATCTGCCACTCAAGGTGAAAGAGGAACACACACACACACACACACACACACACACACACACACACACACACACACACACACACAGAGCTTACGTTTAGGATGCTCATTTGTCAGACATTCACAAAAATGTACCTTTAACCTTAATAGCCATAAAGTGAAAGATGGAAAATACTGTTAACATGAACAAAAACTTAAATTAAAGATTACACACTGCATTGTGTGTATGTCACAGGGTTCTGTAAGGATTACAGTTTGTTTCCGTCTAACTTAACACTGCACAAGATATCCGGATTCATTTTGTAGGCTTGGACGTCCCAGATTGTCCTACGCTCTTATCTATGAAACCCGAGTATTTATTTTACCCCAGAATCTTATACATACAGCATGGATCAGTGAAACAGTCAAGGGCAGAAGACAAGGCCACCAGATGGGGTTTTACCCACACACCCTTCTGTTTTTAGTACAGGCACACCAAAGCAGACACGGGGGGCTTTTATTTGATCTTCTGTCAATTTTGGAATTGTACTTCAGACATCCATTTGAATTTAATATCCAGGACAAGTGATTCAAGGCCATTGATGTACCTGTGTTGTGTCACTGTCTTACTGTAATGTATCATAGAGTGTAATATAGACTTTTTTAGCACATGACACATTTAACGGAGATGTTTCTATCTGTGTGTGTGTGTGTTTTAGGATTCCAAAGATGACACCTCAACTCACATCTGCCCACTGTGTGACAAAAACTGTCAAAGTCAGCACCAGCTTACGATGCACATTCGCCAGGTAACATATTCACCTCTAAGATTCACAATTAAGAATCTATTACATTAGTGATGGGCTAGTAACGAGGCTTCTTTGTTTCTCTCCGTCTCTCTGTCTTCAGCATAACTCGGAAACCGGCACTTCAGATCACTCGTGCAGTATCTGTGGAAAGTGCCTGAGCTCAGCCAGCTCTCTGGACCGCCACATGTTGGTGCACAGTGGCGAGAGGCCATACAAATGCTCCGTGTGCGGACAAACTTTTACCACCAACGGCAACATGCACAGGTCAGAGACACTGCAGCCTCTTTCATGTCTGTGTTTGGCAAGATGGCTACCATAACACCGTTCTACACTCTCATTTGGAGAGTTTAAGCTAGGACGAATGCTGCTATGCTGTACCTTTTGGTTCTTTCACTTATCCCGAGTTCGGTCTAAAACGACGAGGCAGAACTGAATGGGGACTTTGAATTGGTCTGACACTTTTTAACTGCAGCGAGAAGATGATTCATCAGCAACTGAACCAAATATGCTGTTTTACAGGTTGTGAGCGTTTAACATGAAATATGCAAAATAAGTGGCGGAGAACAGAGAGGGAATGCGGTGTGTTCTGCGTATCTGAAATGAAAAACATGAGAGAACGTTCAGTAGAGTTGTAATATTTTTTTTTTGATTTCTGTGAACACTTCTTAAAAGTTTTAAAAGACTTTTTTAGACCCTGCACTTTCTCATACACCCCTTGAAAATTTAACTAAACTAGCTCAGTCCAAATAGAAATAAACCACCATTAGGTGAGAAGCACCATAAGGACAAATTACTCGAGACAAGGCAGTGAAACATTTCCATAAAAAAAAATGACTGGTTTATAATGATGGGAAATGCTGAAACAGTTTGGCGAGTCAAGAGCACACGTCTGAACAGTACAGCTGTGTATTTGTACAGGTGACTCATCTGCGGTGGTTAAGAAGGAGTGTGTGTGTGTGTGTGTGTTTGTGTGTGTGTGTGTTTGACAAAGAGAGAATGAGACAGGGATGTGAGTGAGTGAACTGGACCATCCAGACTGACACCTGTGGCTTTCTGCCTCATGCTTAGCCGTCCAACAATGAGGACTAATCCCAAGATTAGCAATGACTGTGTATCCCGGAGGATTCAGCGTTTGTGTTTGTGTAAGGGAGACATCTCCCACTCTGATGCAAGATTCCTAGTGGCTCACATTTTCTAGCTCCACTCTGAAGGTACTTGGTAGATGTGACAAGTCAGGGCTGGTTTATATTCCTCTGTTGAAGCAGTTTTGCATTGGGACACAGAGAGGAGGGGGTTGTATGGAAGTACCTGGTGTCCATTGCGACATCAGTGCTACATTTAAACAGACTAAAAACGCCGATTGGTTGAGGTAGAAGTCTTGTTTTGCATGATATATCAAGGGATTCTGGGTCATTTTGCTTACATAATTTTTAATCATCCGTTAGAGATCATGAATGTTAAGAGAGACTTTTAAAAGGAACTGGGACTTTCATAAACGGCATGCAGGGGCGGGGATTATCATAGATTCTCTCTCAATATACGGTTACGATACGACACTTGACTTCCTCATCATTTTCTGTAGAGAACTCTGAACAATCCCAAACTGTTCCATGTCCGGACTAATTCATAATCTAACATGTCTCAGTGATCTACAAGCAGAAAGTAAATAGCTGCTGCTTCTCCATGCATTCTGCAGTGAGACATTCAATTTCAAGTTTTTCTGGTTTCCACTACTACTGGACCTTTTAATGTTTTCTTACAAATAGTAACACTAGTGTGACGCTCGTACACACCTTCACGTGTTCACACGGACGCAGAAGTGTTAAACAGGCCTCGTCTCGTGTGCTGTGAAGACATAACGATCTGAAATTATTTTTTCCCCCAATGCCGAGCAGCTTCCTCACTCTTCTAACACCGCTAACTGGCTGTTAAAAGGCTTTCATTATCTAAGGAGGTTATCCAGGAATGGTGGAGTAGGGGAGGTTTTGAACAGAGTACTGTGTGTGTGTGTGTGTGTGTGTGTGTGTGTGTGTGCGCATTCCTATTAGAGATGGAAATGAAAATTTCTGGTTGATTTCTATTCAATTTTTAAAAAAGTAATGCTACACAGTTATTGTACAAGTGAAATAAAATTTCATTCACGGTTGTTCGATGCAGAACAAAACAATTTGAATAATTATTATTAATGTCTATTATAGTATTATTACTGCCTTTTGCAGTACTGTTATTTTTTCAAAAATCTACAATATGCAAATACGTTATTTCTTTACTTATTTTTTCAATTAAAAAAAAAAGTTTAACAGTTTTCAAGGCAAGCTGGCATCAGTTATTATAACGAAGATACGCCATTCTTGTTCATTACCATGTAACGTTTTTAAACATCGCAGAAATGTACTAGTAGTACATGAAGAACATATGACATAAATATAATCTAATCAGCATTGTGACACGCTTAAATTGTGTGTCAGCATGGCAATGTCTTCAGCGTTACTCACTATGATAATAACAAATATATATGTATTAGTGTGAACTATATTGTGATGCATCACGAAACAATTTTGCTTTATTTAAAAAAAAAAAAAAAAGATGGTTAATTTCTGATTCCATCTTTCTCAGTAACTTGTCCTGAACCTCGCCCTGATGCTGCACCGCCACCCTGCCTGCATGGGTTACACACAAAACAAGTGTGCCACTGAGATAGTAGATGGGCGTTGGTGTAAAAGTGTGTGCATGCAATTTGAGGTATTTGTGCTAAGGACAGAGGCAGTTTATTATGAAAGAATGATTGTGCGCAGGAAACGGACGTCTTTGAAGAGCTTCCCTCTCCGTTGTTTCACATGTGGTATCTTCTAACACCAGGCTGTGGTGGTGGAGGGGCAAGAACCAACATCCTCCCTGAGGCTCAGGGGCTAAAGGTGTTGAGGCATGAAGCAGGGGGCTGTAAAACAGAGAGAGAGAGATTATCCTCGTCAGTTTTCACCTGAATGAACATCGATAAAGAGAAATATGAACCTGGTTTTCAGTGCGGAGCTGTTAATCAGACAAGAGCTTGCTGATGAGTTGAGAAACTGGTCCGTTTGCCTCCTTTTACCACGTCATTGTCAGTCAGTGTGTTTGTGTGGCTGTAAGAATGTACTCTTCCTCCCTTTTCTTACTCGTAGTCTGATCAAGATCAAAAGTTTAGTTTTATTTCTAAGGCACATCAGTGAAAACAAACCAGTGTACTTGTGCTGTTGTAAAACCGTGATGCACGAGGAAGTTGACTATGTTGTTGGCAAGGAGGCCACCATTTTGTGCCAAAGCATCACATGGAAATGGGGGCAGGGAGGAGGGAGTCACTGTTGTCAAGGAGAGAGAGATCACAACCGACAGAGGAGGGCGGCCACACGAGAGCTTATTGGCTGCTTTATTTGCTTAAACTCCTCCAGCGTAGGTTACACTGCTAAACGGCCACAGAGTTAAGGGTAGTGCCCTTGGTGTGACATTGCACTGGGAATTTAACAACACAGCGCCCCCTGCCTTCACACTGTGTTGGAATGTCAGGAATGGACTTGTTGAGGCATCCACATGTTTTATGATCCTTTACAGATTATGTAGCTGACTCCTATCATTTCTAAAGTAACACCCACGATCCAAGCACAGGAAGCCTAGAACAACTTTATTAATGTAATTTAAATTGTATATTTTTATAAGCTTTACCCCTGCTGAAGTTTTTTTTTTTTTTCCAATCAGATCTAACTGCTTAAACTTATCTGCTTGAAAGATGCCTGTAGTGATCTCCATCCAATCGTGGCTCACTGACTCGGCAGTGCAGGTCTGCTGCGATTTGTCAAGCTCGAGTCCAGAGCAGGGAACGAATCAAATCCCCACATGGGTGGCCAATTTTCTGCCTGCTATTAATAAACTACTGAGTGAAAGATGAAACTCCTGAAACTCAGACGACCGAGATGGAGAAGGATGACCTTTTTCACATATGCACAAGCGCATATCTAATTTATATATAAAAAATGTAGCCTTAACAGAGAATTGTGTAAGAGATGCACACACTTGTCAGTGCAGGCCTGTTATATAAGCCTTCTGTACACTTTGATCTTTTGCCCATTTCGCATTGTGCATCTTTTTTTACCTCTCATTGGCATGGAGCGTGGGACCCATAGGTAGATGAAAAAGAGAGACATTAATGTCAATCGATGGTATAAACTTGCTTTTCTTTTTCTTTTTTTTGGTTTCCTGACTACTAAAATGAAGAGGACTTGTTTATGGGTCTCTTCACGGAACATTGCTTATTCCTGTGCAAGTTATCCATGTAAGGGCATACACATGCACTGGGATAATTGCAGGGGTTTTTTAGCCTATTACTGCTTTTCCTCTTGGTGCCATTTCCATCCGGAAGCATGAAAGATCCCTCAATCCAGTTTTACTCGGAGATTATCCATCAACCAGGCACTCCAATCAAGCAACCCACCCTGTTGGCTCGGTTTATCTGATTTGCAAAAGTTCTCCCATTCACACACAGGCATTATCGGTCATTTAGGCATCGACTTTAATCAAATCTCAGCCACAGCGACACGTATTTGTTCGAGAAATCGTGACCGCTGCTGTAGGCTAACGTAGATTTTATATACCCTTATAAAACGTAACATGTTTATAAGATGCTTTTCATTTGTTTTAAACACACTGAAAAGTTCAACCGTCTTTTTCACTTTGCAGGCACATGAAGATCCATGATAAAGATCCTTCCCTCTCCAGTCCCACCAGCCCACTATTATCCGGTAAAAGGAAACGCTCCTCTGCTGTTCTGTCCAAGAAGAAACCCAGTCATAGTGACGATGGAGAACAAGCTGATGAGCCATCCAGTAAAAGGGTTAGATTTCCATCTGTTATGTACACTATAATTCATAATTATATATATATATATATATATATATATATATATATATATATATACATACATACAGATTATGTCTGGATATAGATGCTGAAAAATCTGTAAAAGTCTCTAAACATCCCTTAGCATGTGTGACTGACACTGCACTGTCCTTGCGTAGCAGGGTGTAGAAGATGGTGGAGTGGATGATCAGACCGGGAGCAAGGGGCAGGAGGAGCTGCTGCCATGCTCCATCTGCTTCAAGACTCTCAACTCCAAACAGGAACTGGAAGCTCATATGGAAACCCATCCTGACACTGCACTCAGGTTCGAAAAGCACTTATACACAAGACAAATATTCTTGTTTTCCCCAACTATATGCCTTCATCATCTACAGATTTAGTGAAATCCAGGTGTCGCTGTATGTCTTAAACGAGAAGTTTATGTTAGTTATCATTTATGCAGATTTATTCTGTGCTTTTTTGAGAAAATGTATGTAGCTTTATGGTCAGGAAAGTCTCTTTGCCATGAGAGCTGTGTAGATGAAGGGCATTAGATGTTGGAGGTTTAGGCAGGACAGCAGCAGTTGCTTGGAGATTATGGAGGCACTCTTTGTTCTGAAATGGTCTTAATTTAACACATCTGAGCAAAGAGTCCTTTTTGCATACCAATTGGGGCATTGATTTACAGGCTTGCCTATAGCTTGTTTTCCCCACCATTAAACATTTTTAGGACTTCTGATGTCCTGTTTGTGAATTAATGTAACTAAAACAATAACGGAATTATCATCGTATTTCCAGGTCTCCAAGACCAACCCAGAGTTTGCTGAGTAAATGGAGAAGGGTCATACCTGACTTGCTCCTAATGGTGTTTGTGCATTCTTAGCCAGAAGAAGTTTAACGGATTCATCCCTTCCCCCATTTGGCCCTTAGGCACCAGACTAGGGAGTGGTGTTGAGAAGAGAGAGGGAGGAAATTCGGGGAGGAAAGAGGAAGGAGGGGGGAAAGTACCATGGAGTGTGTGTGTGTGCGTGTGTGTGCATGCACGGTGAGGGGATTTAATGAGTCACAGAAGTAGACTTCAGGACGCAGTCGGTTGGACCTCTCTGTTGGGGGGTGGGGATGAGTATCCTTGGAGACATCACAGTCCAGAGACTTCAGCCCTAAAACCCACTCATGCAATGTCCAACTTGTCTGAACACAAGTTAATGGGTAGCTTCACAGAGCTGGGTCATTCTGAGGTGAACCTGCCTGGATTCGGGTTCACAGCACCATTACTGTATGGACGTAAAGCAAATTTAGCACTAATCCTGTGTAATCACTAGAGCTAAGAGAGCTAGTTAAGAGGATCTAGGCTGCAGTGAATCGGGCGTTTAATACGGCCAACTGTAGACCACAAGCGTGCAAATACAAGGATGCTCACATGATGTGGATGGATTTGTCGTCTGTCTCTCCCAATCGCACGCTGTTCACACATCCAGTCTCACATTCAGAGGCATCCAATAATAAAGGGAGTTAGCACTTTGGTTATATGAGACTCCCTCTGGGAGACACAACATAAACAAAATGTCTCAATGACTTCTAAGACAAAGGGGAAAACAGGTTTGGCAGTTAGGTTGCTGTTTTTTCATGACTAGCACTCACAAAAATGTGCATCTAAGTTAAACAACATATAAGCTGTGAAACTGTGAAAACACACCTGCCATGTTGTTGGCCTGGTCATACTGTGTGTGTGTGTGTGTGTGTGTGTGTGTGTGTGTGAGAGAGAGAGATAAAGCAGCTTATGGTCCCCTCAGACACCTCGGGACCGTGGTGAGAGGTGTGGCTGTTGATAAGAGCTGTGTGCAACGTCACAGAGACACTAGCCAGCTGTCTCTCATAGTGCATGACAAACAGAAATGGAGAAGGTTCACAGTTATTGCTGGAGATATTTATCGGCAGGAATCATTCGTTATATATGCATCTTTATTTTTTACGACAATTTTACTCTACATTTTCACCGTAATGTTTGAAGTTGTCTGTTACAATTAAACAATACTTGATTATAGCTTTTCTAAACCCATCTAAGCACCCGAGTGTTACTAAACAATCACAGATACTGGTTAATTAATCTTATTTTGCATTAAGGATTAAGCAGTTTGTTTAATTAAAGGTTCTAAAATATGATAAAATATTAACTAAAATATGTTACTACTCAGGTGTGAGCATTGTTGCATCTCATTTCGGTCACATCGAGGTTTGCTCCGTCACAACGCAGCCATCCATAAGCAGCTGCCAACTGATGCCAGTGGACGGCCATTCATTCAGGACAACCCCTCCATACCCCTAGGCTTCAACGATCTTGCTTTCATTGACTTCTCCTGTCACAAATTCCCTCAAATTGCCCAGGTATTTACCTGCATTTATATCAATCTGCAAATATATTCTGATATTTAAGTTCATGGTGTTGCTGCCATTTACTAGTAATACTTAATATTGTATTTATTCAAATCAATAGGTTTGGTGTGAAACCAATATACGCCGCTGCACCAGCAAGCTTCATCGCTTTGTGTGTGAGACCTGTGACAAAGCGTTTCCTTTAAATATGGCATTAGACTTGCACAAGTCCACACATGACGCTTCTGAATCCAAGGATGAGTCTGTTTCCTCTCAGCCTTCCAGTACAGAGTCCCCTATATCTGAAAAAAGTAGCTTCATGGACTCGCTGGGTTTGCAACACATTTCTCAGGTCAAACCTGTACCCTCAGAGGACGATGCCTATCAAGCAGTGCTAGACAGTATCCATGTAATCCATGTGGATGCATCATCGGCCCAAAACGATTCTAGCTTCCCTGGGGGGATTAGCCTGTCTCTGGTGGATCCAACATCGCTTCGGGGTTTGTCCCAAAATGAGGCTCTCAAACTTCTTTCCTTACAGCCATTTCAGACTTGTTTTCTTGTCCAGCCAGATGGTGGGATGGTAGTAAAGCCAGTTTGTGGTGAGACTGGAATGGAACTAGCGGACATACAGCAGATCCTCAAAGTGGCTTCTGCTGCCCCAAACCAGATCAGTCCCCCTCCTTTGTCCAAGGCACCATGCAGTGCAGTGCAGTCAAACTACAAGCAGATGCCCCCACTCAAGCCAAAGCCTCTGGTGGCTCCTAGGACCAATATGACAAACTCCACTCCCCCTCCCCTTTTAAGCACCCAGCAGGCATCACTAGGTTGCATCAGCCCCAGTCTACCACCACCTGCTGGCCAGTTTCCAAAGGCTGCCA
Source organism: Tachysurus vachellii (assembly GCF_030014155.1). NCBI lineage: Eukaryota > Metazoa > Chordata > Actinopteri > Siluriformes > Bagridae > Tachysurus > Tachysurus vachellii. The sequence continues at coordinate 7,672,044 of NC_083464.1, read as the reverse complement.
AGGAACTGTCGCCATCTTCATCTTCATCATCTTCAACTTGCAACCAGGCTTCTATTGAAAAGATGCAAATGGAAGCTGATTGCATGGGTGATGCCGACACCCCTATGGACACAGATGACCAACAAACTAAGCCAACAGAAGAAAAGATAAGGGAGCCATCTGGGAAAAAGGGAGCAGGTCGCAAAGGGTCATATCCCTGCCGTTTTTGTAAACAGGTATTTGCATATTCAGGGGTACTACAGGCACACATGCATTATCATTTGGGTGTCTTGCCCCACCAGTGTAATATTTGTGACTACATTGCTCCTGACAAAGCCACACTGATTCGTCATCTGCGCACCCATACTGGTGAGCGACCTTACGTCTGCAGAGTCTGCCATTACCCGTTCACTGTTAAAGCCAACTGTGAGCGTCACCTTCGCAAGAAACACATGAAGAACACCCGAAAGGAGATTGAGAAAAATATCAAGTATGTCACCTCATCCACATCAATGCTCGATGGATTAGAACAAACTGGGGACAGCGCCTGTCATTTATGTGGCGAGGACCTTAAGACCTATCGAGCCCTAAAGATCCACATGCGTGTCCACAATGGCTTCCAGAGAAAGCCGTTTGAGTGTAAACGCTGTGGAGCAGCCTTTTTAGCCAAGCGTAACTGTATCCACCACCTTCTGAAACAGCACCCTGAGATTAAAGAGCAGGACATAGAAGAGCATATAGCTGCCATCACTGTCACTCCTTCTCAAACAAGTCCTAAACCTTCTCTAGTCAATGGAATGGCACCAAGTGCCTCACTCTGTTCCATTAAAGTGGAGGATCTTAGTTTCTATGCCACAGATCAGGACCAACCGCTGGACTTTTCCAACAAAAATCGAGGAGGTAGCAACGATGGAAACAGCAGTGCTTCTCCTGTAATCAAAATGGAGTCTACCGCTTACGATGATTCCATGGAGCCCATTGATCTCTCTATTCCCAAGAATCCTGAGAAAAATATGAAGGCAAATCCTGATGCAGTGCTGCAAAGAGATGTAAAAAAAGAACAGACATCCTTTAACATAATGGATCACACACTTGTCTTGCAAACAGATAGAACCATGGATGAGAAACCACAGAAGCATGGGTGCTACCAGTTTCCTGTTGCCTTGACCACCATTGGTACAACCAGTGCAGCAGGTCGTGTCTCGCGGCTAAAGCCCCTTCTACCTAAACCAAATTCTGCTGACGCGAAGGAGCTCCCGCCATTAGCGTCTATTGCCCAGATTATCTCCTCTGTCTCTGGTGCCCCCGACCTACTGAAACGAGACAGCCCTAATGGCTGTCTTGATTCTGTCTCAGAGAGCTCAGCTGAGGAGTTTCTTCAGGAGGGATCCAAAAGGAGAAGCAATAAAAGACAAGCCAACAACATATCTAGGGAAAAGCCTGCAATGAATTCAACAGACCTCAGTATTGATCTCGAGTCCAGTGGGGAATTTGCTAGTGTGGAGAAGATGTTGGCCACCAGTAATGCCAATAAATTCAGCACCTACTTAAAGACCAACATTATGGAGCTAGAAAGGAAAGAGGGAGGGCAATCATGCAACGGTGACAAGAACGAAGCGAAAGATGAAAAACAGATGCCAGGCAAGCAGTCTTCACAACCCCAGCAGTCCAAAGGGAAAAAGAACGCATACTCAAACTCTGTGCAAAAAATGACTTGCCCATTCTGTCCCAGAGTCTTTCCGTGGGCCAGCTCACTCCAACGCCACATGCTGACACACACGGGTAACATGGAAATCATGTTTAAATGTCTGTCTACTTAAATATTTTTTGTTTTAAAAGTAGTTTCATGTCATTTTTAGATATCTTTTACATGTGGAATAATCCGGTCAATTCGTTCTGTGCTATAGGTCAAAAGCCGTACCCCTGCCCTAAATGCGAAGCCCTATTCTCAACCAAGTCCAACTGTGAGCGGCATCTTTTACGCAAGCACGGCGTAACCAATAGAAACCTCCGGCAAAACGGCACCACGCCGAAAACCAAGGAGTCGGACGATTGCTCACCAGAGAGTGCAGGTATGGAGTCACTGTTATCACGATCAGTGTCCAGGAAATAATACGCAATAACAATATACCTTTAAACCTGAACTAGTCTGCAAATTTTCTGTTAAATATAATCATATAAATCAGCGTCGCATTAAGCTACGTAATGTAACATATAACCATTAAAGATATTAAGTCAAAAGACAAAACGTAAAATAGGTACAGAACGTACCAGATTATTTCCTGTCATTTGTTTTTAATCTGGAACCTGCCCGTAATTTTAATCTCAGTCAGTTTGTGAGAATACATGTTTATTTTCTACAGTATTTTGGAGATGTTTTATGCGATGTCTTGCACTTTCTCTGGGACTTGTGTGCCGTATTTACAAGTAAAACTGTAATTATACATTGTCATCACAGATATTGCTCATTTAATTTTCGTAACAGGCAGAACAACGTGAGCCAAAATTTGTATACTTACACTGGCAATGTGTAAGGTCATTTATTTTTAACTTGTGTGTTTTAGAGAGCATGTCTGAAACAGAGCTCCCTAGTGGTGAGGCAATGGAGTTGACAAATTCTGGAGCTGAAAAGCCTGCTGCATCTGATGCTGAAAAACCCTCCCCTGCCAAGCCCACAGAAGCAGCTGCAGTAAAACCTCTTCTCCACCAGGGGGAGCAAGAACACCAAGATGTGCATGAGTCATTGAAAAAAAAAAGCACCGTTAATGACGATGATACCCACAGCAATAAAAGCCTGGACCTGAACTTTGCCAGTAAATTAATTGACTTTACGTTCTCAGAGGGTGAACAGCCGAAGTCCTCTCCTGTTGTAGACAGTGATTCACATGAACAGGAAGAGTCCAAGCTGACCTGCAAGAGCTGCAACAAGAGCTTCAAATACGCCGCCACTCTAGCACGACATGAAAGAGTTCACGCGTTAGAAATGGCAGCTGACGCCACTAACGTGGACTCCAAAACGGACGACGCGGCAGAGCCTTGCGAACTGAAAAAGGACGACGTAGAAGACGAGGCGGAGAAAGCGGAGCTAAACGGGACAGCAGAAAGTGAAGGAGCAGGCAGTGTGATGGACAGTGGCTCTGAGGATGACCGAGAGGAGAGGAGTGATGAAGAAGGAGGTGCAACTGAACCAAAGAGCTGTGAAGGGGAGGCTGAACTGTCTGGGAGCAAAACTGACAAGAGGAAGAAAATATGTGTAGTGTGTGGCAAACGTTTCTGGAGCCTTCAGGATCTGACAAGACACATGCGCTCTCACACGGGTAAGAACCATTTGAATGAACAAGTATCTGTAGTGCAGTTTTTCTTTGATGTACAGCATAGATAGCATTCTAACGGATGCTTTAAACGTCATGTTTGTCCAGGTGAACGACCCTACAAGTGTCAGACCTGTGAGCGCACGTTCACCCTGAAACACAGCCTGGTCAGGCACCAGCGTATTCACCAGAAACCCCGCGGTGCGGATGGAGAGATGGGCAGAGCTGGAGAGGAAGAGGGATTCAGTGGGGGCTCGGCCAGCGAGAGGGTGTCCACCCCGAACAGCACGAACCCTCCGTCTGAAAACGAGAGTGAAAACACGAAGGAGAAAAAGCAAGAGTCTGCCTCCGCTACCAACAGTGAGCCTGAACTTAGTAATGATAATGAAGCTTCTGTCACAGAGGAGGCAGAAACTGAACCAGCTACCGACACACCCAAAGAGCCTCCAGCAGAGCAACTAGCCCCAGATTCACCCTCGGAGGTGGAGCAAACAGACAGATTTCTGCATGGCCTGCTGGAGATCCATTCCAAGCCTGACATCGAGTGCATCCTTCCTACCAGCGAGCCTCCTCTCATCGGCGTGGAGTGAAAGAGTAACTCCAGTGTGAGTGCCATACAATAAGTACTTTTGTACTGCAAAAACATTTTAAACAGCAACAAAAAGACCATTTACAAGTGCCTTGCTACTTTTTTTGCTATATCTTTATCTACTACCAGATGATTTAGTTGATTTTTTTAGAGTATTTTATAAAAAATCTTTTTTGAAAATGCCACATAAAGCAATACATAAATGAACACTTTAGTCTGATGATTTGTATATGATTAAGGGACTGAACAGAGAACGGTCCTATAAGGCTGTTAGAAGCTGGCACATGGCTACTGAGAATACTGTGTGACGATTTGTGCATACAAGCATAACTGGAATATGTCCAGCTGCGCTTATATTTCAAAGGGCTGTTCATGGACTCAAATCCACCTTCTAGCTTTAGTAATAGAAAGGCATCCAGAATACCTGAAACAGTGGATTTTATTCTGGTTTTTGTATTACATAAAAGACGGCACGGTGAGTTGAAGAGGCTTTGGTCTGGAAGGCAGATCTGCATTATGGGTGACTCTCTGTGCGGTGTGCAACAACTCAGTATATAACATGTGGGCAATATTTGCCTATAATAGCACGATTTTGTTTCCAGTTACGTCCTGTTTTAACCTTTTATATTTTTTCTGGCAGAAAGTCAAGGACAAGTTTTTTACAGAGGGATGTGCAGTGTTTTTTAAATCTAAAAGATTCAAGAAGAAGGGCTTTAGCTCCGGCGTTACTTACAAAACAGATCTAAGCAGAAAGAGAGTCCAACTTAAAATGTCTTCCAAAATCATTCTACTTCAGGCCTTACTTGTGTTTCTCCAGAGGTCTTAGGATGGACCTCCTGCTTCCAAACGCTAGTTGTTCTCATTACTTGAAATCTGTCACCCTGCTGCCTCCTGTCTGGCTACGGCACCAGTTCCAGGACCATCATCCTCCTGAGCAGCTCTCCTAGTTAGGAGATCAGGTCAATCATATGATCACGTGGAGTTGGGTTTTTCTGTCATTTAACTTTTTTTTTTTCCTCAAATGTGTAAACCTCAACCTCTAAGTGAACCTCAAAGAGCAGCAAAGTGAACTGACAGCGTAATTACGACTGGGCGACTACCATTTACCACAGAAAATTTTAACAGGAAACAAAAACCGTTTGCATTTGTCGTGCGAGTGCTATGGAACAGAGTATTATTAAGCGAGCGTTTCTTCGACGGGAGACGAGCAGTCCTGTATGGGATGGCTTATTTCCTCTCCGCAGTGGCCACTGGCACAAGACTAGTGTTGGATGAACTTGAATGAAAAATGCAATCTCTTCCTCAGTCTGCGTATCGTATTCTGAGACTCCGTTTCTCCTAATGCCTTTTCCTGGGATGCTACGTGTGAGTGTGTTGCGTGTGTATCCACGTGTGTGTATATATTTCTGTTGAGAATGCACACGGACTGTTTTAAATGTATTTATTGTAGCCCAGTGTGGGTAAAGAAGTAAACATATGGAGAAGCCATGTATTATGCTGCAGAGAGAAATGTTTTAGACTCAATACTTTAGTAGCCCAGCTGATCTGGGTCTTTGTTTTTTTTTTGTTTTTTTCCCCCTAGCAATAATCATTATTGATCCAAAGGCTTTATGTAGATGTTTTTATGTTTTATAGACTCGGTGGTCAATTTTGTCTTTTTTTTTTGGCTATCATTATTATCACTATTATATCAGTTTGGATAATATGAGTTCGTTTTTGTTTTTTCCTCGATATACAAGGCATATAAAACTGTGAAATTTATTGTTTGTTGGGTAAATCTTTAGGGTAGAGTTGCATGTTAACCTTTTTAAGTTCTATTAAATGGATGTTTTTCTGTTCCTCCACTTTCTCACACTGTCTTGCTCTCAGGGTTTTTACATGATGCTTATTTGAAATTTACTTTCCTGAGTTGCAAATATTCTCCCCAACTCTTGATTTTGGAACAATTTGAACTGTCAATCACTACTTCTAGCACTTGACTGTGAATTAAAAACGAGTGGGATGGATAAAGGTGTTCTGAATCCATGCACACCCACATTCCTCTCATCAATTTTTCATATTTTTTTTTTTTCTTTTTTTCTTTCTCTGGTCGTTTATTTCCTGGTTCCTTCGTGCTCTTTCTCCTTTAAATATGGCGAAAACTACAAAATGATGACAAAAGTCTTGCCATCTGACTCCGATTGATATTTAAAGGGAGCTTTGCGTCGCTGCTACACACATAAAGCGTAATTCTACTGGACTTGAACAGAGGCAGAATCATCAATAGTATTTTGGTACACTACTCCTGCTCTTCACACGAGTGCTTTTTGAAATCAGAAATTTAAGCTGTTCTGTATCAAACCTTTAAAGCAATAAAATTATATTAATGCAAAACGATGTCTCGTGCGTCTGCTTTGATTGTAGACAAACGCATTTGTCTTTGCGGGATTTTCCTCCCTCTTACAGCACAAAGACGTATCAGGACGTGTTGGTTTAGTGATTAAGACTCCTGGGTCGCTGTAACTTTACTCTGACTGTTAATACGCAAGACGTTCTGCTGGAAATTTAAATCTAGACGCATATCGTCAGCGTCTGAGAAGTTGAGGAGAAAACTGTAAATATAAACTGGTCCTGTTCTTCACTTCGGTTTTAGGATCCATTTTCTTTGGTCATTTCTCATTGTCCTGAACAACATGTGCATTTATAGGACATTATAACAGTATAGGAAACATTAATAAATATATAAATGGTCACATTGGCTTCTAAAATAAGCTTTAATTTTTATAGCTGGAGACCAGAATTCAGTTAAATGAAGTTATTTTTTTTTTCAGTTATACTTCAATTATTTATTCTTGTCTTCTTTTTCTTCTTCTTGATCAATCAAGTTATTTTTGATTTTTTAATCATAATTATTCGTAAGTTTCAGTAAATAATTAGTAGAGATTTAGTTTTAAATGCACTGCTACTGTTTTAATGGCAGATTGCTAGGAAAGCTGCATGTGAATTTTATCGTTTATTCTACAAACGTCTTTAAGTTATCACATTGGGGATATTTTTTATGGTGTGTTAAGATACTTGACACTACTGGGGGGAAAACACAAGACTGTGATGGAGATCTTTTAAAAACCTTTATCGAGGGTGTATTTTTTTTTTTTTTTTACAGTTCTAAACATAACTGTTGTATACTGTTTTTTCAGCTCATAGTCGTAATAATAGACTGTTTTTTTTTTCAATCTGAACTGTTTGTACGATGACCTTCAAAATTTCTGTCACCCTTCATCCAAGCGCTCTATACAATACACACAACGTTTGTTTATTCATCTACAGTAAGCATTTCATTTCAATTCAATTCAAATTTACTTGTATAGCTCTTTTTTACAATCGAAGTCTCAAAGCAGCTTTACACAACATAAAGCATAATTCAGTGCGATGAAGATTTTGGACCTCCACTAATGAGGCCGACTCTGTGAGGATCCTGAGACATCTAGAGATGTTCCAGCACCAGTTAGACTCTGTGATACTAAAGAGGAGATGAAACTCCATGTGGCCTTTAAGGACAACAACTTCCTCATCAATACAACATTTATCAGACTGTATATTTATAATCACACCCCCTCCAGTGTCACCCACAAGAGGATGAGGTTCCCTTTGAGTCTGGTTCCTCTCAAGGTTCCTTCCTTTACCATCTAAGGGAGTTTTTCCTCACCACAGTCACCTGAGTCACCTCAGACTTGCTCATGGGGGATAAATATAATCACATGAATCTATCTAATATTTATCTTGAATTTTTGTATTATATTAATCTTTATATTATTCTTTATATTAACATTTTGTTCTATGTTTATGTTCTGTAAAGCTGCTTTGAGACAATGTCAACTGTAAAAAGCGCTATACAAATAAATAAAAAATAAACATAGAACAAAAGGTTAATACTGTATAAAGAAGGGTGAACTGGAGTCAGAATATCACCTGGTACACTAACATCGTATGCATAGTGAGAGAACTCCTTCTGGATGGGATGCCAGTGCATTACACAGCACCGTGTACATACTCATACATGCGTCTATTACACATAAGGATAATTTATGGGCAAGCAGACACAAATAAAACATTTCTGAACCAAAAAACACCACCACCAAAAAAATTTTGAACTATGAGAAGAAACTAATTGTGAATATTGTGAACAACAAGAAGTATTTACTAAAATAATAGTATTTTCTCCTGGAAATAAGTTCTAAATGTATCGACACCTTTACAGTTTATGTTCTTAAACAAAGGTGGTATTTATTCTCACTAATTGTACCTACATTATATATATTGTTAATAGACCTATTGTAATATTACGCTGCCAAGGAATTTTTTAAATAAACGCCAAGGCATTTTGTCGCCGCCTGGTGGAAATCTAGTGCAGCACACCGCGCTTTGATTGTAATGGCATTACACGCATATTAATAATAAATAGAACTAATTATAATTATAAACTTAAAGCTATAACAGGAAACGGTTTTACTAATCAATACAACATTCTGTGTATACATTAGCTGATTAAGAAACAACAACAATAATAACATCAGTCGTCATAATAATAATAATAAGAAGAAGAAGAAGAATAACAACAATAATAATAGTACTTATGGTAATAACAACAACAACAACAACAACATCTATAATAATCATATGAATACTACTACTACTACTACTACTACTACTACTGCTAATAATAATAATAATAATAATAATAATAATTATAAGAGGAAGAAGAAGAAGAAGAAGAAGAAGAAGAAGAAGAAGAAGACAGTTGTTTTTGTTTCTTAACCATGATTTTTCCATCTCCAAGGTGGTGCAGGGTTCCATGGAAACGGATCATTCCATTGAGCTGTGGTTAATGGGGGGAACCTGATATGTTCAAAACTCGTTGATTCACAATAACAGAAATATTATGATTTTCTATTCTTCATTTATTTTCATCTAATCTAATTTATTTATTTATTTATTTATTTAAACGTGGTTGAAGATAGTATGTATTTAATATGGCATTAATTAATTCATTCATTCATTCATTCATTCATTCATTCTTGCATATCTGAATAAAAATCCTCACTATTAAATATAGACTTAATAAAAAATCATTTTTGTACACATGGTATAAATACAATATTTTGGACAAAAGTCCTTCATCAGCAGTGAAAGCAGTTTTTCTGTCCCTGGAACCAGTAGATATTCAGGAAAACTGTAAGAAACCTGTGAGAACCTGAGCTTAAACCTGAACTTAAACTCCTGTACCTTCTTGACCTCAGACTCATGTAACCTCACTGTTCTCCCTCTCTCTCTCTCTCGTTCAAACACACGTATTCTCTCTTACTAAGTCTTACTTTCATTCCTCTCCTTTCCAGAGCAGACCTCCATCTTTCCAGGTGTTCTTCCACCTCCTCTCTACTCTCACTACAGATCACAATGTCACAAACATCTTTGTCCAGGGAGATTCTGTGGACTTCATCTGTCAATCTGTCCATCACCATAGCAAAGAAGAAGGGATTTTAACGCTGATCCTTGATGTAGTCCCACCTCCAGCTTGAACTCCTCTGCCTGACCTACAGCACGTTTCACTGCTGTCACACTCCTCTCATACATATCCTGTACTTCTCTGCCACTCCTCACATCCTCATACAGTACCACAGCTCCTCTCTCGGCACCCTGTCATAAGCTTTCTCTAAATCCACAAAGACACAGTGCAGCTCCTTCTGACCATCTCTGTTCTTTTCCATTAACATTCTCAGAGCAAAAATTGCATCAGTTGTGCTCTTTCTGGGCATGAAGCCATACTGCTGCTCACAAATCTTCCGATCCCAGCTTCCACTATTCTTTCCCATAGCTTCATTGTGTGGCTCATCAACTTTACACCTCTGTAGTTGCTACAACTCTTCACATCACCCTTGTTCTTAACGATAGGCACTAGAAACCTCTCCTCCATTCCATTCCTCAGTCTTCTTCTCACTCTCCAAAATCCTGTTAAACAATCTAGATAGAAACTCTACTGCTGTCTCTTCTAGACACTTCTACACCTCCACATGTATGTCATCTGGACCAACAGCCTTTCCACTCCTGATTCGCCTCAGAGCCTTCCTCATCTCATCCTTTCAAATCTTTCCTATTTCCTGCTCTACAATATTCACCTCTTCCTTCCCTCTCATTTTCCTCATTCATCAGCTCCTCAAAATACTCTGTCCATCTTTTCTGCACACTCTCCTTGCCTGTTAGCACCTTTCCATCTCTATCTTTAATCACCCTTATCTGTTGCACATCCTTCCCATCTCTATCTCTCTGTCTCGCTAATCTGTGCAAGTCCTTCTCACCTTCCCTCGTGTCTAACCTGGCATACGACACATTGTATGCTTGCTGTTTGGCTTTTGCCATGTCCCTCTTCACTCTTGTGATGTGATTATTTGTAATCCTGTCTATTTTCTTCAGTCCTTTCTATGTCCCACTTCTTTTTAGCCAGCCTCTTCCTCTAAGTACTGTCCTGTACTTCCTCGTTCCACCACCATGTTTCCTTATCTTCTTTTCTCCTTCCAGATGACACACCTAGCACCCCGGTACCTGTCTCCCTGTTCACTTTTCCTGTAGATTCCCAGTCATCTAGAAGCTCTTCCTGACCACCCAAAGCCTGCCTCAGCTGTCTGAATTTCTCACAACATTCTTAGTAGTCCGATTTCCGCCGTCACCCTGTAGGTCAACAGCGTCGGTGGTGGTCGTTGTTAACCTGGGACTCGACCGATCTGGTATGGAATTCTCACTGATGATTCGCGTATTCAAAATTGGCACGTTTTACGCCGGACGCCCTTTCTGACACAACCCTTCTATTTATCCGGGCTTGGGCCGACACAGGCTTGCACTGTCACTGGCTTGCAACCCCTGTTTTTTTCTCCTGTCCTTCATGGCTAGTTGCATCACATTGCATCAGTAACTTGCTCTGGACAATTTATTATAACACCTGCATGGTTTTAAACATCGGGAGTAAACCCATACAAACAAACTCTACACGAACATCAACCTGAACCTAGGATCAAACCCTGGATCTGTAAAGTGCCAACGCTGATCATTATGCTGCTGTGCTTTTAATTCGTTTTTTCTGGTAACTAATTAAAACTGTTACGGTCTTGAGCTCATCTATAAAACCTCTTTCTGAGTGCCACATCTGCGCCTCATCATCATTTATCAAAATAACACACACGTCATGGTTTAAAGGAAGATTTATTTTGGTTTAAAGTCATCTTTGCTAGTAATCACAGGATCCAGCCTGCTTGTGGTAATGAATTTAGTTTATTTATACTGATAATGAACAGAGTTGCACATATTTTTAACATTCATTTCAAGTATACAGTTATATGATTGTAGTGATTTTGTCGGAAGAAAGGAAAGGCACTTCTTATTTTATTGAAGTCCTTGTTGAAGTTCTGTACTGTTCTTTATACAGGAAGTGAATGAAGACAGATGTTGTGTTCATTCAGTTCACATCTGTCTTCATTCACAGTATAGAAGGCTTTTTGTATGCCAATTTGTAGACGAAAAAATATTTTAAAAGTCTTAGAAATGGCTGAAATGTTTAGGATTAATAATTAATTCCTTATTTCTGTTCAGAATTTTTTTTTCCGGTTACATTTACATAATGAAGTAAATTAAATTATAGTTAAATACAATGGTTATTTTATTATTATTATTATTATTATTATTATTATTATTATTATTATTATTATTATTATTATTATTATTATTATAAATTATACCAGCATGTGGAAATGACTAGTCACACTGATAAATTGTTCATAACACGTACATAACACTAGCAAGCTTTTCTTTTTGTTTAACAGAGAGTTATTCAGGTGATTAAACATGCTGTAGTCTAATTAAACTTCATGTACCATGAAAAATTAATGAATTCATTTGCCCTCTAGGAAATATGTGAGGGGTGATGGGACTTCAAGTCCACTAGATGGCATACAGGGAAAAGAAGAAAATCTCAGTGCATAATTGCAGTTTTTCTTTAATAAAGCTAATATACTGTATAACCAGGTCCTGGCTCATGTTTCTCATTATATCTTGGCTTTTTCTGGCTCTCAGTTACGTGTAAAAGTTGAGAACATTTGTTTTTCCCTCTTTCCCAGAATGACCTTTTTCTTTAGGGCAAATGGGCAACAAACCCCTTCCACTCTGGACCAGGACTTGCTCAGTTATGGATTGACCTTTAGAAGGAAAGAAACAGAGATTTGATTACAGATGTACCTTCTATTGATTTTAATGTTTCTTATTTCAAGTACTAGATGTTATGATCCCTCGCTCCCTTGTCTTTATTACGAAGGTTGATGAAAAGGTCTGCTGAAAATATATGACAGGATGCATGTTTACATGATGTGGTAGCCTAGTGGTTAAGGTGTTGGGCTACCAATCAAGAGGTTGTGAGTTTGATTCCCACGTCCACCAGGCAGACACTGCTGGGCCTCTGATCAAGGCTCTTAACCCTTAATTGCTCAGTTGTATATAAAAAAAAAAGAGATAAAATGTAAGTTGCTCTGGATAGGTGTGTCTGATATGCTGTAAATGTAAGTCTTTTGGAAGACTTACAATAATTATAAACAGCAGATTGTACAATGATGTAATGGACTTAGAGATGCTGTAAGTATTAGAAATCTGAACTAGTAATGTTGGCTTTACATACATTTACCTACTGACACATTCCGCTTAAGTACGGGATGTGGTAGCCTAATGGTTAAGGTGTTGGACTAGTGATTGGAAGGTTGTGAGTTCAAATCCCAGATACACCAAGGTTCCACTTCTGGGCCCTTGAGCAAGGTGCTTAACCCTCAGTTGTATAAATTGAAATAATAATAATAAAAAAAGTAAGTCCCTTTAGATAAGGGTGTCTGCTAAATGTCAATATGTTGAATTTTAATTGTATTTATTTAACAATGGGCATTGTTTTTCTCGGGGAAAAACTCCCTGAGATGATATAAGTAAGAAACCTTGAGAGGAACCAGACTCTAAAGGGAACCCATCCTCATCTGGGTGACACAGAATAGTGCAGTTGTAAATAATTTCTATATTGTCAAATGAAATTGTGTAACCAGGAGTTTTTTGAGCAAATTATGAGTATGAGCATCAGCATAATTCTAGCATAAATTGCTTATTACTAAAGCCACCAAATGTTTCTGTATATTCACACAACAATTGTGGGAAATTTTTCTTAGCCAGTTAACTTACCTCTGTGTTATTAAGAGTTTTGAGGAAACCAGAGAACCTGAAAAAAATCCAACAAGAACATACACAAAAACTCAACCCAGAGGATACTCTATGCTTAACGATCTAACTGGAGACCCTAAAGCTGAGAGGCAACATTGCTACTCATGGTGCCACTGTGCTGCCTGTTAAATAAATACTATCAAACAGAGTCCTTCAGTGTTGCTGCATCATTCCAGAACTTGGGTTACTGATGGTGCTTGTTTACCACATTTCCACGTTGGCTCCATTCACCTCCCGAAAATATATGTTAGATGAGCTACATTAAATTACTCCTAGGTGTGATGAAGTTCTTGACGTGACGTGACGTGACATACGGCTAAGTATGGTAGCCCATACTCAGAATTTGTTCTCTGCATTTAACCCATCCAAAGTGCACACACACAGCAGTGAAAACACACACCGTGAACACACACCGTGAACACACACCCGGAGCAGTGGGCAGCCATTTATGCTGCGGCGCCCAGGGAGCAGTTGGGGGGTTCGGTGCCTTGCTCAAGGCACCTCAGTCGTGGCCGGCCCAAGACTTGAACCCACAACCTTAGGATTATGAATCAGACTCTCTAACCATTAGGCCACGACTTGCCCCTAGTTCTTATTGTGTGTGTGCTGCTCTGGTGTCCATTCAGGCATCACACCCAGTGTTCCCAGGACATGCTCTGGATACACCATGGCCCAAACCAGGATAAAGCGCTTACTGAATATAAATGAATGAATTAGTAGCAAAATGGCAGGTAATAGTTTGCCTTCAGTTTTGAGTTGCCTGAACAAAGACAGAGTGAAAAGCCTTGCAAAAATGAATTAACTTCACTGTATTTTTAATTAAGGTGATAAATTACTTTTTACAGTGAAGTGACAGACAGAATATAATAACTGCGGTGTTCTTTGAATGGCACCAACAAAAAAAGAGGCATTTTTCAGAACCACAAAGAACCGTTGAAGCACTCAACATTGTCATAGTTCTATAAAAAGCACTTTAAGGGGTAAAAAGTTTTGAAGAACCAATTTTCCTCCAAGTGTCTCTTCCAGATGCTGTTGATCTATGTACACACACACACACACACACACACACACACACACACGCATGCGTGCACACACACTTGTAGCTAAGTGTCTTGTTGCCCAACCTCTTGACAGACAGATGGGTGTTGAAGATGGAGTTCTGAGTTTTGGGTGATGGTTCCTGCCACTCAGCTCATTTTCCAATCACTGCAGCTGCAACTGAGTTTCACTGCCAAATAAATTCAGTGTCAGTCCAGAGCTAGGATCGATGTTATTGAATATAAAACGCTGCCTTGGGGTAAAAGGGATAAAAGTAGAAACTGAGGCAAAGCTATATTGTTAAGTTTACAGAGACTATCAGTAAAAAGGTGTCTGCTGTACAGTGTGGCTCAATTAAGGAGAAATAAAATATCTGCAGACTTTTTTGGGAGAAAAACACTGTGTTTTTTCTGTATATAAAATCTGTATATAAAAGACAAATGAATCTCTCTCTCTCTCTCTCTCTCTCTCTCTCTCTCACACACACACACACACACACACACACACACACATAGTGAGAATTCCAGAACAATTTATACAAATGATAAGTATTGTCATGGTCAAGCTACAAAGTATATGGAAAAAACTATAAACAACAACAATAAATATAGCTGCAAGCAGCGATGGCGGGCCTTCGCACGTTTGTTCATTGCTATACGGTGCCTTCCAGAAAACAATGCACGGTGGGCAAGTGCATCAAGTGGGTAAATATCAGTGGACTATTTTATGTTGTTACTGACCCATTTGGGGACTGTAGGTAAATGAAACCCCACATTTTAGACAAATGGGGGCGCTAGTGAGCCACTTAAGAGACACACCTTTGTCTGACCTTTTTGTCCACACTTAACAGCCGACAATGTGATGTATGTGTTAAATTTCAAGTTAATCTAAGCACACCAAAAGCCTTAAATATGCCTGAAAAAGAAAGTAAAGTTTGACGCTTTGCCATGTGAACAGCGTTCAAGATAGCAAAAATCCCTACGCAATTTATCATCTACAACGTCTAAGCATCATGTTGACCACTTTTGGTGTCAATCGCATGAATCCTCTAGGAGGAGTATTTAAAAGTCCATTGCATGCAACTGTGAAAAAATCCACCTTTGTGACTGACACACTTCCTGGTGCCTGTAGGTGGCGCTATGTCCGAGATTCACAATAGGCACATCGATGCGATCGGAATCCTTGGCCGAACATACACACCGCGTGTCTTCCCAATAAGACATTTTTTGCTTTAGATATTAGACACTTCCTGTTTCTCTGAATTCGCCATAACTTTGTCGCCTCGCCATGGCAGCACCGTTCGAGATATCAAAAATCCCTTCGCAATTTAGCAAGTGCAATGTCTCGGCATCATGTTGACCACTTTTGGTGTCAATCGCATGAATTCCCTAGGAGGAGTATTTAAAAGTTCACCACATGCAACTGTTGTGACTGACACACTTCCTGGTGCCTGTTGGTGGCGCTATGTCCGAGATTCACAATAGGCACATCGATGCGATCGGAGTCCTTGGCCGAACATACACACCGCGTGTCATCCCAATAAGACATTTTTTGCTTTAGATATTAGACACTTCCTGTTTCTCTGAATTCGCCATAACTTTGTCGCCTCGCCATGGCAACACTGTTCGAGATATCAAAAATCCCTTCGCAATTTAGCAAGTGCAATGTCTCAGCATCATGTTCACAACGTTTGATGTCAATCGCATGAATTCCCTAGGAGGAGTATTTAAAAGTTCACCGCATGCACTTATAAAACAATCCAAAATGGCCGACTTCCTGTTGGGCGGAGCTCATAGTTTAGAGCACGAAAGTTGTTCGGGTCGATGAGATCTATATGCCTACCAACTCTCGTACATTTGCGTACATAATTGCCCGATCTGTGCACCAATGTTTGTTTTTGCATTACAGGGGGCGCTACAGAGCCCCCCTGCCACGCCCGGATTCCAACCTTTGTCCAATCCTAGTGTCGCGCGACTCTGACGTGTGTGCCAAATTTCAAGAGTTTTCGAGCATGTTAAGGGACCCCAATTGGCCAATGTGTGGGAAAAAAAATAAATAAAAAAAAATAAAAAAATAATAATACTCCCGAGGAAAAACAATAGGGCTTCGCACCATTCGGTGCTCAGGCCCTAATAAAACCAGAATACATAATGCTACACCAATTATTAACAATTTATAATCTTTGTTGTTGTACTTTCATTCTTCTCTGTATATAATTAGCTTGTTTAATGTTATTCAGTTAAATATTTGTGTTTGCAATTATCTTATGTTGTTTATTAGTTATTTAAATTAGTTATGTTTTTCCCCTACGCATGTACTTCTTTTATTGCTTCTCCTCATGAATTACTGAAAAAAATCCTTTAAAAATGCAATTTACTGTGAATCAAAAATGTACTAATGAACTAAAGAAAAGTTAATGAAGGAAATAATTTTACTACCGTCAAATAATATTTCAGTGCTTAGCTAACTTTGCTTTAACCAGATATCATTGTATTATTGTGATCAGCTCACATTTCCATTTGCACCAGTTGCCCACCAACACCAAGTGCCCTTGTAACCTTTATATCATTTATAGCTTATTATCCTTAAACATTTATATTGTAATTATATATGAGATTAGCCTATAATATGTGGGATTAGCCTATAATATGCTTTAAAGTCTGGTAGCATTTAATGAGAGCTAAATACAATAGCCAATTAAGAGTCATATAAACCTCAGCATACCTAAAGTTTCCTCTACAAGTTTTTCTACTTTAACTAATTCCAATTACCACATTAATAAAACCCAACACCTCTCAGTACTTTTCTTTTTCTTTTTCTTTTTCTTTTAAATTAAATATAAAATACAAACCTGATTCAAAAAAGTTGAGACACTGTACAAATTATGAATAAAAAAGGAATGCAATAATTGACAAATCTCATAAACTTATATTTTATTCACAATAGAATATAGATAACATATCAAATGTTGAAAGTGAGACATTTTGAAATGTCATGCAGAATATTGGCTCATTTTGGATTTCATGAGAGCTACACATTCCAAAAACGTTGGGACAGGTACAGTAGCAATAAGAGGCCGGAAAAGTTAAATGTACATATAAAGAACAGCTGGAGGACCAATTTGCAAATTATTCGGTCAATTGGCAACATGATTGGGTATAAAAAGAGCCTCTCAGAGTGGCAGAGTCTCTCAGAAGTCAAGATGGGCAGAGTATCACCAATTTGCCGAATGCTGTGGCGAAAAATAGCGGCGCAATAATCAGAAAGGAGTTTCTCAGAGAAAAAAGGGTTTGAAGTTATCATCATCTACAGTGCATAATATCATCCAAAGATTCAGAGAATCTGGAACAATCTCTGTGCGTAAGGGTCAAGACCATACTGGATGTCGTGATCTTCGGGCCCTTAGACGGCACTGCATCACATACAGGAATGCTACTGTAATGGAAATCACAACATGGGCTCAGGAATACTTCCAGAAAACATTGTCGGTGAACACAATCCACCCTGCCATTCGCCGTCGTCCGGCTAAAACTCTATAGGTCAAAAAAGAAGCCATATCTAAACATGATCCAGAAGCGCAGCCATTTTGTCAGGGCCAAGGCATTTTGTCGGGGCCAAATGGACTGTGGCAATGTGGAAAACTGTTCTCTGTGGTCAGACGAATGAAAATTTGAAGTTCTTTTTGGAAAACTGGGACACCATGTCATCCGGACTAAAGAGGACAAGGACAACCCAAGTTGTTATAAGTGCTCAGTTCAGAAGCCTGCATCTCTGATGCTATGGGGTTGCATGAGTGCATGTGGCATGGGCAGCTTACACATCTAGAACGGCACCATCAATGCTGAAAGAACAACATATGCTCCCATCCAGACGTCGTCTCTTTCAGGGAAGACCTTGCATTTTCCAACATGACAATGCCAGACCACATACTGCATCAATTACAACATCATGGCTGCGTAGAAGAAGGATCCGGGTACTGAAATGGCCAGCCTGCAGTCCAGATCTTTCACCCATAGAAAACATTTGGCACATCATAAAGAAGAAGATGCGACAAAGAAGACCTAAGACAGTTGAACAACTAGAAGCCTGTATTAGACAAGAATGGGACAACATTCCTATTCCTAAACTTGAGCAACTTGTCTCCTCAGTCCCCAGACGGCTGCAGACTGTTATAAAAAGAAGACGGGATGCCACACAGTGGTAAACATGGCCTTGTTCCAACTTTTTTTGAGATGTGTTGATGCCACGAAATTTAAAATCAACTTATTTTTCCCTTAAAATGATACATTTTCTTGCCCTGCGATGGGTTGGCACTCCGTCCAGGGTGTATCCTGCCTTGATGCCCAATGACGCCTGAGATAGGCACAGGCTCCCCGTGACCCGAGGTAGTTCGGATAAGCGGTAGAAGATGAATGAATGAATGAATGAATGAATGAATGAATGATACATTTTCTCAGTTTAAACATTTGATATGTCATCTATGCATTCTGTTTTTATTCACAATTTGTACAGTCGGGTTTGGAATCGGGTTTGTATATAATTACTCATTAAAAACAAAAGCTGATTTGATTTAATTTGCACAAAGCAGAGGTGAGTGTATAAGAGTAAGGATTTGATGATCCCACTATGTAGGATGGGTTTTCTTTTGACTCCTCTCAAGATTTTTTTCTAATGTCTCAGATGGGCTTTCTTGCCATTGACAATTTTGGAATCTTAAAGATCTAAATCATCATCTATGTCTAGATTTTTGTAAAACTGAATTGTAAGAAAATATATATAAGAATTACCTAGCTATAGTAGCTCCATGCAACCTATACTGGCTCTTTCATACTATTCAGTAACCTTTGACAACTGGAAAAATATATCCAGATTTTGTTAAGCTTAATCGGATGATTGGAAGATTGTTAGTTTGAATCCCAGGTCCACCACTGAACTCCTGAGCAAGGCCCTTAACCCTCAACTGCTCAGTTGGATAAAATGAGATTAAATGTAAACCACACTGGATGTGTGCCAAATGCTGGAAATGTAAATACGTACTACTGGCAAATATTTAATGCATTACAAAGCAGATCTATAGCTACGGAAGTGTTAGAACAAACTCCTCAGTAGTTACTGTAGGTACTAATAGAAATCGCTGTACTTTTTCTGTAAACCATCGTAGGGCACAATCTCACTCACACACACACACACACACACACATACACACACACACACACAAATTTATATAATATATAATATATGTAATTCCCTTTACAATAGGGAAACGTTCTGTTGTGTAGTGGATCTCTTCTGTTGGTCCAGCTGTCTCTCTTTTTGTCATTCTGCAGCAGTATTTTCACTGAAACAGTCTCACATGGAGAAACCAACATGTGCTGTTCTTCAACACTGCTCCAAAACCACTCCTCATTGCACATCACTTCTGGGAGTAGAAATCATTTTTCACACCTGAATGCAGACTGAGGGCATGCTGCTCTTTTCAAAACACTATCTCAGACAAGGCTGGTTAATTCTGCAGGATGCATACAACTGTATAACACCGAATAAGAGAACGTGAGTGTAAAAAAGAAGAGAGATGGTTTGCTCAGGGGGATCTGAAGGATATGTGTGTGTGTGTGTGTGTGTGTGTGTGTGTGTGTGTCACTGGAGCATTAAGAAAAGAGTGCATAAGCACTTTCCCAGCACCTGTCAAACCTGTTCTCCAGCAGCATCTGCTCTCCCTGGTGTCTTTCAGCTGTCAGTTGCGTGTTTTCAAACTACCTCACACAGCACAAAACTTACACAACACTTTTTCTTCTCTTTCTGCAATCCACTTCTGCCTGACACACACACACACACTCACACACACACACACACACTCACACACACACAATAGACACACAGATTAACATATGCATTGCTGTCTCATGTCTGTCTCAACTCCTGGGCACTCCATTTCTCTTGTATCTCCCATATACATTATTTCTGTCTTAGCCTGAGGTGTGTTTTACTTTATCCCTCAGTCAGGCATTCACTTCATTCCCAGAGCCCATTGTGCAGATAGTAGTTTGGTCTCATTGCAATAGCACAAACTCCTGATGATCGTAATATTTTATAGGATTTGACAACTCCAGCCTTGTGATATACGACTAAACATGTTACTGTCCCAAAGGCGATAGACAAAAGCCTGCTGTGCTCAAATCAATTTTTTTTTTCTTTCTGTGATATCCAGCTTTACATAACAAGTCAGCATAATTTTCTTCAGCATAATTTAGCCGAAATACCTCATCAGCATGCAAGCTTATTAGCAGTCAGAACATCTGGTGCCTTTAATTTTTATTTGCTTAATTTTGTTCTGATTTTAGGGGGCACGGTGGCTTAGTGGTTAGCACGTTCGCCTCACACCTCCAGGGTTGGGGGTTCGATTCCCGCCTCTGCCTTATGTGTGTGGAGTTTGCATGTTCTCCCCGTGCCTCGGGGGTTTCCTCCGGGTACTCCGGTTTCCTCCCCCGGTCCAAAGACATGCATGGTAGGTTGATTGGCATCTCTGGAAAATTGTCCCGTAGTGTGTCATTGCGTGAGTGAATGAGAGTGTGTGTGCCCTGCGATGGGTTGGCACTCCGTCCAGGGTGTATCCTGCCTTGATGCCTGATGACGCCTGAGATGCACAGGCTCCCCGTGACCTGAGGTAGTTCGGATAAGCGGTAGAAAATGAGTGAATGAGAGTGTTCTGAGTTTACTTTAAGGAAGCATTCGATCAGATCTGTACTTATCCCTGTGGAATAAATATATGCTTTTTATTGTTTTTCTGGTTATATACCTAACAATCAGATACATTACTAGGTTGATGGTATACTGTGTCTGTAACCTAGTGAACCAGTGTTAATGTATCCACCGAAAGAGACTTAAAGGCACTTTTGTACGTAGCTCTGAACAAGGACGTCTGCCAACTGCCATAAATGTAAATATAAATGTAAATGATATTTGAGAATGTCGGTGTTTACTGATATTTTACTGTAAGTGGAACTAAAGTGATTGGTGGGGAAACACTTATTTTAATTACTGAAAGCTACATGACACTTATTTACATGCTTTAAATAGAGAAATAGTGTGGTGAGACAACCTTTTGTATTTATGCACCAGAGACTTAGAAAACATTACCCTTAAATGTTTATGTTAAAATTGTAAAAATCTATTTTATTATTTGCTTTACATGTACTTGCTTATTACTTTTATATTATTATTATTATTATTATTAGTAGTAGTAGTAGTAGTAGTCATAGTAGTCATAGTAGTCATAGTAGTAGTAGTAGTAGTAGTAGTATATTTTAATTATTTGCCTATAATGCTATTTTATTTTGTTCCTTTTTTTTCTGTTTTTTTTGTCACACTACAGTGCACATTGATCTGAATTTTAAATTTATGAAAGTACAAACTGTTATTATAGAATAAAGTATTAAGCATTAAAGTGTATCAACAACAACAACTATTACTACTACTACTACTTCTTCTTCCTGTTCTTCTTCTTCTTTTTCTATCAACAACATTAATAAAAAAATAAAACATTCCTATGAAACCCATGGCACAAAGATTGCACTTTAGATGTTAGATTTATGCAATTCCTGAAGATTTTTCTTGACATTAAGTTGTGAACTACAGTCAACTACTGGAATAGTAATGATCCAATAATGATCCACTTGCAAGGTTTTACACACAAAACATATCCAGCAATGATTTTCACTTTGTCAGTAAAGTGATGAAATATATGTATATCTATTCCAATTGCAACACAGGTCATAACTAGGCATTATGCAGATCATTGAACACTTCCTATGAATGAGAAATTCAGCATATACTAAAGCATATAAACAAAAGGGCCCGTAGCATGAATGCAAAGAGGTTAGTGTTATTGGTAATCAGGTAACAAGTGGGAGTTTGACTGGAGGTCATGTGAGGAAGTTGTGGGCTGAGTATCATGAGAATTGTAGTACCAGTTATGACTTTGGAAACATCATCACGTTCAGCTTAGTTTGAACTGTAAGGAACACAGTCAACTAAATATACAGTAAATATTCTCACTATCAGATCCTGAAATTACTCCAATCAGATCATCAATATGTGTTTTTTCTGTAAGTATCGCTAATAGTAATGATAGCAAGGAAAAACTCCCTGATATGATATTTGGAAGAAACCTTGAGAGGAACCAGACTCAGAAGAGAACCTCATCCTCATTTGGGTGACATTGGACAGGAGATAATGTAAATGTAAATAATGTTCTTTATACAACAGTTCAGTAGAAAAGTATCTCTCAATGCACTGCATGCCAAACCTTGAGGTAGTTGGAGGAAAACAGTAGAACACATAGTTTGGTCTAAAAACAAAAATCTGAGGATTCCATTACACATTACTACATATGTATAAACATTTATTTAATGTGCTTAATGTTTGAATAAATGACTTATACATATGTAGGTAAATGGACAGAGGATTCCAACAAAATTGTATTGTAGTAGTGTTGTGTTGTAGTATTGTTGTATTTGTTACACACAAGGTCCACAAGTGTGTTGATATTTAGACGAATGGTTCGTTTATTTCAAAACTTCGTGAGCACAATGTGGATCGGTATATTACTGCACATCTCGCATTCTCGCGCTCTTCCTCTAATAACACCTGTCTGTCGAGCTCCGGTTTTTTAAAGACACAGACACAAATATGTTCAACTAAGGGAACATGAAAAAAAAAACCCAAAACTTTACAAAACCCAGAAGAAACAAATGTCATCAGCAGGAACAATACAATCAGTTAACAATCATAAGCATAAAAAAATAATTCCCTTCCATATTGTAAAGAGTTTGACGCAAAACCTCTGTTTACTGTAAGCACGTGTTTTTCTCAGAAGGAAATAATGACATAAATTCTAACGTGTTTGCTGTCACAACCCCTGTAGTGTCTTCCCTTCATGCTGATAATCAAGGTTATAGTGAAGAGACTCTGAGGGCATCAATAGAGTGTTTGTAATTCAGAGCACACTCTCACGGTTGCAGTTTGCAGCCATAACAAACTGCTGAAACAGTTGAGATGTGTGACAGACTATAAAATAAGCCACGTTTGGACTTTTTCTTTTTATTAAAATGGAGCTGGATCTGATGAACAAACCTGAAAGACGGCATGGACTAATGATCAAATCAATACCGTGGTCCAATGCTCATGATACAGAACTGTTATAAAGATTTACACATTAACACAGATACTCCAATAAAAATAGATTAAGAGTTTAGAGCTAAGCAAATTGTTTTATAGTAAGAATTTAATTTTAATTGTGGTTTAAAACCTTAACCTATGATTAAAACCTGGACATGGGATTAATCATGATTGTCACATGAAAATGTGATCTCTGTGACTTTAACAGTGACTTATTGATTCAAAATGTTCTGATATTTCAGAACTTGCCAATCTTCTGGGATTTTCACACACAACAGTCTCTAGAACAGAATGGTGTAAGTAAGGTAGGAAGTAGGGAAGGAAGGAAGGAAGGAAGGAAGGAAGGAAGGAAGGAAGGGCAACAGATTTCCTTCCTGTTCAAAGAAAGAAAAAAATATAGGAAAGCAAGAAAGAAAGAAAGAAAGAAAGAAAGAAAGAAAGAAAGAAAGAAAGAAATTATTTCACAGTTCTGTGGGAGGAAATGGCACGTTGAATAAAGGAGTTCAAAGTAAAATGGCCAGATTGGTTTGAGCTGGCAGGCAGGATATAGTAACCTAAAAAATTCCAAACAGGCTTTAACTTAATTAAACTTACCTCATTTTGCTTATTCAATTAAAGGCAGGGTCTTCGATTTTTTGAGAAATGCTTCAGAAAACTGAGTCGGGCCGAATAATAAACAAAAATCAAAACAAACGTGTAGCCAATGAGCAGAAAGGGGCGTGTCTTGTCAATATGGGCGGAGAGAGTGTTCAGTGCGCATGTGTGACATTAGCAGAAAGTGGGTTTAACATTGACATGGAGGATAAAAACAAAGAAAGAAAGCGAAGAAAGGCTTACGATAAGGTAAGAAGTAGGACGTGTTAATATAGGATCAGCTTTCCAGCGCTGGAGAGAACTGAAGGAGCAGGAAGTTGGCACATATTCACAGATTGGAGTTTCCCGAGTCAATAACTCCTGAGCTAAACGCTGTTACTACACAAATAACACCTCTTTTCTATCGTAGTAATGTAGAGACGCAGCTACAACCACGTTTTGTGTAGTAACAGCGTTTAGCTCAGGAGTTATTGACTCGGGAAACTCCAATCTGAATATGTGACCAACTTTACTTAAGACGCCGAGGCGCTTTTTTCCTTTTCGATAGGTGAGTAACTTGGTTTTGCTTTGTTAGGCAGAACTAAGGCTTTCAAAAATCGGAGATCCTGCCTTTAAGGAGACACCTCATTATATACAAGACTTTGTTTGCTCTAACATACTGAAATGTTTTGGATGAAATGTCGTGCAATATCGCTGAACTTCATTAGATAAAAAACTGACTACACAATCTACATTGTTTTTGTGTGATCACATGAAGACACTACAACGAGGCTTGTGTGTCACTTTTAACTCGTGATAACCACTAATGACTTATTTCCCTTCATATAATTGTATTTCCTGCCAGAAATGTATTTAAATGCAGATGTTAGAGCTTTATTCTGTTTGACGCACATGAAAGAGAAACATATTTCTCTTCAGGAAAGTTGGTAGTTCACAGAACTTTATATATACAAGCAAAAATGTCAAAATCTGGCCATGTGAACAGTTTTCCAGGTAACCACACATGAAAACCCTCATGTATTTTTAGCTTAACCTAAAACATAAAATTGCTCTCTCTTTCTTACTGAAATATATTTCCATTAACATGTCAATACCAGTGAATGAGAGTGTGTGTGTGCCCTGCGATGGGTTGGCACTCCGTCCAGGGTGTATATTGCCCGATGACGCCTGAGATAGGCACAGGCTCCCCGTGACCCGAGGTAGTTCAGATAAGCGGTAGAAAATGAATGAATGAATGAATGAATGAATGAATGTCAACACTGTTCTGTGGTCACAAAAAAGCCTCTACATTGTACAATAAAACTCTCAAAATTGCCTTGCTGTGTTCCACTCAGTGTTTAGTACAAATAGCAGCACTCGATCCACTGATCTTTGTGATTTATAATTATGGACAAGCTGCTGATTGCACCTGTCAGCACAAGTCACATCTCCAGTGTTCTGCTTTCAGGGACAGTCCAGAGAGAGGGAGAGAGAGAGAGAGAGAGAGAGAGAGAAACAAAAAATATCTCTCCTGTGATGCTGATGATAGTGCCATTTTTCAAAGTGAGGCAGCTAAATTGGCTGTGCCATAGCTCTTAATTAAAGCCAGCAATGAAGGCCAGCATGTACTTGACCTTCAGGAAGTTTTATTTTTCTCAAAGGCCTTCTAATTGCAGGGTTGACATCTGCACACACACAGCTGTTAAACACAGCATGGAAATTCAACTGTCATAGAGACATATTCATGCTTTAATTACTCAGAACGAAATTAGATCTTTACTTATGGTAGCTGGACCTTTAGATAACAAACAAAAGCGCAAGTAAAATATTTGTTCTGTTCACCAAAAAAAAAAAATAATTATATTTGTTAAACAGAAACATATTACGAATTATTGCCTGCAACAAGTTTCATTTACACATTTTAATCACCTGGGAATTAAAGATATTCATTTTGCAGGTTGTATTTTTTAAACATTTTGTCTGTATTCAAGACTTGAACTTGTGGTTGCCTTTGCCTGGTTTTCCCCTTCATGAAGCACCATACATCTTCAGTAGGAGACAGATATACTGCAGGCAGGCCACTCAAGCACTGTGCATAGGAAGCCACACTGTTATAATTTGTGCAGAACGAGGCCTGTGTTTGTCCTGTTTATGGCAGCATATGTATCCAAAATTCCGGTACAAGAACTAGATGGTGTTTCTGTGCAAAATTGATATACAACTTCATTTTTTTTGTAATACACATTTTGAACTGTGTTAAGTTACAATGATTTTCCAAATGAGTTCTCTTCTTAGCCCATGTGCTTATGTCTATCACGTGAACATGATGTTTCTCATACAATACCACCTGAGGACTCAATGATCACAAAAACCCAGCGGTGGTTTCCACCCTTGGCCTTTGAGACATGAAGGTTTGCCCAGACTCCCTAAATCTGATGTACTGAAGATGAGGAAAGATCTAAATTCTTTGCAATTTTGTGTTGAGAAACAATGTGTTTGAACTGACTGACAATTCTCTCACAAAGTTTTTACACCACAGTGAACAACGACCCTTCCTTGCTTGCAAAGACTAAGCCTTGGATGGTGGATGTTCCTTTTATACCCAATCTTGATATCCTTACTTGTTAAATTTTAACAAATCTGGGGTACAGTCTTATTTTGAGTGTGTTGCAGGCATCAATTTCTAAAATTTGTTTATATTTAAGGCATTTGGCAGCCACCATTATATACATTTATCTAATTTATATAGCTGAGCAATTAAGGATTAAGGGCCTTGCTCAGGGTCCCAGCAGTGGCAGATTTGGTAGCCATGGAATTCTAACTCACAACCTTTCAATTGTTAGTCCAACATTTTAGCTACTAGGCTTCCATTCTTGCTGTTTAAGCACTCTTGTTTTAATCGTGACATAGATGTTATTAACAGATGGGCTAGACTGAATATTTCAGAAACTGCTGATGTCCTGGGATTTTCACCAATAACAGTCTAACCGTTTTTTCTATTCTGCTGGTGGATGAGCACAATGAATGAAGCTCTTCACCTGTATCTATGATAAATATATGATTTTATGCATTTTGTTGCTGCCACCTATTTGGCTGATCGGATGTTGGAATAAACTTCTGTAAGAATCCATCCTAAAAAAACAACAAGGCAATAGATTGTAAGAAAAGAATGTACTTGGCTTGTCTGAAAAGCTTGAAGACTGTATTAAAGAATTCCTCCAGGCAACTGTGCCTATTTTTAATTTTTGCTTTAATAATCACTTTTTAAAAACACTTTTAAAATCACTCACTCCAAAAGAATTCCTTCTGCAGTTATTGTTGTTGTCCCTTAAAGCTAAATAAAATTGAAATCCTTGTGCTGTGGGATACTGATTTCTGCTGTGAGCCAAACCTTGTGAAAGAGAGCTTTTGGAGGTGGGGTGGCATGTCAGTGTCCAATCCCACTCAGCTAGATTAGTTTCAGATCAGCAGTGCATGCTAGCTGAGAGAGGCAAATCCTTTTCTGAATGCTACTGAGACCGGAGTGGAACATGGCATTTTAACTTCTGGATTATTATCACTTTGGAAAAAATCTGTTCAGACACTGCTGGAGACAAAGAATCCTCCATATGAGAAGAAAGTTCACTGAGCGATCCTATCGTTTTATTTAATGTCACACTATATATAACACTGTGACCATTATGAGGACTAAATGGCTGACTGTGCTAATGAGACCCCTTTACTTTAATTTACTGCACTATTGGTTAACGTAAGAATCAAATATTCAATCATTAACGTTTTATTTAACTCATTTTACCATCATATTAAGTTAATAAGTAGATTGCAGTCATAAAGATTGACCACTGGACACAAACAATGCATTTCTGATTAGTTCAGGTCAGATTATATACAGCTAACACTATCCTGCATAACGCTACTGCTTTGTCGGTTATACTAACATTTGTATATTAGCTGTGCAGGGACTTCAGAGCTAAAATTGTTAACCAGAAATGTCAAAAGAGAACATTTTTCTTTTTGGAACTGTCTGACATTTAGTCTTATCTTTAACATTCATGTTCCTCTGTTCACAGCTATAAATCTCCACTAACAGACCTTTGATATATGAGCTACAGTATATGATCAAGCTAGCAGGGAAGTTTGTCTTAGCACAAGTATTGCTAACATTAGCCAAAGTGAGTTACTTAGCTGTCATCGACTTATCCTCCCTAATTTTTTTCTCTGAGATTATGATGAAAAATCCATGGGCTTCTTTACTCTTAAAAGCTTTGCAGCAGTCCCCAAGAAAGGGAGAGACATACAGTACAGTACATTTGGTATTTTTGTTGCTTTTAAATGGAATGTGCAGTTTTGTGAAGTTCTTGTCTGAACAGTTTTAATTCAGTTTCCAGTTCATCCACACCAGCGAGTATAAAAAAATTAGTACGTATTTAAATAGTGCTGTGTATTACACATATATTTTGTACATTTATTACAGTGTTGTTTATAATGTGATGCAAAAAATCTGTAAATATAAATTACTATTTCTTGCTCTTGTTTATTAGTCTAAACTATGGAAAAGACAAATCGGAATCGAAAACATTTTTTTTAATTATTGATCAAATACTATGCTTTCTTATGACAGCATTTTAATGAAATTAAACAGAATGTAACCACACTGTCTGTGTTTGTTCAAATTCTTGGGTTCAGATTAGTTATGCCTTAGGCACCCTATGTATACTGACCTGTATGCATCCTGACATTAAAATAGAAAGGACTGTGGCTAATTTTTAAAAAACGGAAACTAGATATTATGACAAGAAAATCAGCTTATGTAGGACAGGGTATTAGATTCATTTATAAAACATAAAATATACATCTACAACATCTTTAGTGTTGCTCTGGTCTCTGGTTGAGGTTTAATTCATTTGGATTTGGGAGCATTAATGAAGCAATATCATCATTGTGAACATGCATCAGTAATGTGCATATATTTTCTTTCCTAATATGTTTGGATATTGCCGGAGAATTGCATGCTGAATACCCTCAATTCCAAAATTCAATTTCATGCTCCTGTAACTGAGAAATGAATATGTATCATTTCAAATCACCAAACCAAATTGGTCCATCTATAATGTGTGTCTTGTTTGTGAAATGCAGTAGGACCTTTCTGGAAAAATAACCAGAAAAAAAATGGCTCCAGAACAGTTAATAACGGCTGCCTTCTGCAAATGTTGATAAGAACTGTTAGTGAATCTTGACCAGACAACTAGACGAGTTTGACAGGAAGCTGACATTTCTCAGAAAAATCACTGGACTTTATTTCTTGACCATGTTACAATATAGATTCCAATTTTTTTCAGCTATCACATTACCAAAGAACCTGGAGGCTGCCATGGCGTATGAGCTGTGAATGCGAGTCTTTCAGGGAGTGCAATCAGAAAAAGGCTTGGTGGGGGTAATGTTCACCTCAGATGCTCTTTTACACAATCTCTGCCTTCCCTTTTTCTCTCAGTTATGTCTCTGCTATTCCATTTTCTTCTGCCAGCATCGATTACATAAAGACTTATTTGAAGGCTATAACTGAATAACCTTCATGATCATATTCTATAGCTTCATAAAGTAATTTGGCATTTTAAACTGATAGAAATAAAAAACGAAAGGAGAAAGAATCAGAAATGCATATCTGCAACCTTGGTAGTCTCAGCCAAGATTACACCTGCGCACTTTTGACTGACGTTTATCAAACTTCAAATCTGTCTGCAAATCCTGGCATGTGATGAAGGTTATCGACTGCTAGCCGTCAGTGAGTGACCTCTGGAAGCCTTCTCCTGCCACTATCGAAACTCATGAAGGATCAATCTACAGAGAGATATGGACTAATGCATCGCTGTGACTGATGTCGACACGCAAGCCTTTCCTCTGATAGACAAAGTGAAAGAAATCAATAAGCAATTTTGTCCTTGAATCCTCTCTGGATCCAGTAAAATCTATTCTCCCGCCTTTTCATCCTAACATTTCAAAGCCTGTTTTATTGAGGGGGAAAGGCATAAAAATCATTTAGGAAGCCCAGAGAGAGAAAGGTTCATTAATCACTGAGCTGGCAAAGCATTTGTAAACTTCACTGTTTGGAAACAAGCCTGACGTTTACACCAGTCAGTATCAAGTCTTTGCTTTGGTGAAACAGTACTTTGTTTAACTATCCAATTTTGGACCAATTAAGAACTCTAATAATTTTAGAAAAGAATAGAAAAATTGGTTGTAGTAATAGTACTAGTAGCAGAAATAACAATTTTGAGCATGAAATAACAGTGTAGACATTACAGACTAATGCAGAGTATTACAGAGTAAATGGCAATAATAAGATAATGAAAGAAAGTACAAATAATGGGACGTGGTAGCCTAGTGGTTAAGGTGTTGGCTTACTGATAAGATCACAAGTTTGAATCCCAAGTCCACAAAGCTGCCACTGCTGTGCCCATGAACAAGGCTCTTAAAGCTCAATTGTATTAAAAAAACAACAAAAAAAAAAACAAAGTCATTCTGGATAAGATTGTCTGCCAAATGCCATAAATGTAAATAATGGCCTGTCTAGGTTGCACGATGCTACATAGGAGATTTTATTTGGCTTTGAAACCTCAAAGGCATGATCCCTTAATTCCATTTAAAGAACTCATCATCAGAAATATGTCTCTTGACTGCAGATACAGTCAGGTTCTTGAGAAGGTTTTGTCTGCTTGCAATATGCATGATTGTAATTTCACTATTTACACACCCTTATGAAGTATCACTGCAGAACATAATGGCTTCCTGGGAGATGAGCCCATCTTGCCTGAGATATTAGTCTGTATTTATTTGGAGCTCAACAGGCGCATGCTAGCCCCGAGGCCCTGCATATTGTTCCAGGCAGCCAGCCGAGAAGTCATGTGGTGACCGTGAGACGGAGGCTGAAAGATTCAATTCTGCTCACAGCCCTGGAATAAGTTGTTTTTTTCTTCTTTTAATAGCTGTGAACTTTGTGACTGCTTTTCAAACACCATCCACTACAGTTTCGGTTCATCTCACCTGAGATTTGTTCTGTAGACAGATACAATGTTTAGAGAAAGAAACATGATTTCTTTAAAAAATTAAAGTATTAAAGTAATAAAAACTTTTTTTTTGGCAATTACTGCAAGTTCTAGGTATCACAAGTTATATAGTTGTATCTGTCATATACATTATCAGGGTTCCCACGCGTCCTGGAAAACCTGGAAATCCTGGAAAATTAATGTCTAATGTTCCAGTCCTGGAAAACACATGGAAAATGAGAGAAAACATAAATTGTCCTGGAAAAAATCTTGTTGTCCTGGAAAATTATTATTTTTAAATGTTCTTGATCATTTAAAGAACAGTTTACAACTGGTCGAAACAATTAACGTTAGTAACAGAAAGCGCTCTGTTCAGGGACGCTGAGTTTTTGTTACGCTGTTTAATCTCGCTGGATGACGCTGTCTTGTGTTGGCGGTTTCAGGTGCTAGGTATGGTTTAAGTGCTTGAATGTTTTCAGCAAATGGTGACGGGTAAGCAGGTTATATATTAACCTTGTTAATCTGAATATCATGTGCAAGGGGAATGCACAGCAAACTAAAGCATGCATGACGACATTGGCCTGAGAAAGGAAAGGGTATTAATATGTGTGGTCTTATTATTTTATAAATGTTGAAATTTCATTCACATGACAAATTGTCTTTAAAAGTATAGTTAGTAATAGCCATAAAGTGTACGTTGTTTTTAAGACTTCTGGAGAGAAGAACATATTACTTGTGAATCTGTGAGCCTTGTATTTTTTTGCTAAATTTGAAATGTCCTGGAAAAGTCCTGGAAAATGATCTCTGAAAAAGAGTGGGAACCCTGAATAATGCAGTTTAGGCTACTAAACCTTTGTCAGCCCTAATAGGACAAGTAAAGTTTTCTAATACAATCTGTAGACTCAAAAATGATTTCTGAACATTTTAAAAACTGCTCTGCTGTTAACAAAACAAGTCAAATAATAAAAAACAAAGTGCTATTCGCCTAATAGGATAATACCGTTACTCTAATTTAATATGAAGTGTTTTTTTTTTCTTTTCAAAACAGTCCTGAGAAAAATTTAGCATATAATTATATATCATGCAGCCATAAGCTAATATAATATAAATGTTAATGAAGATTTGTGCAGCTCACTCAGAAGATGAATAATTGAAATACAGCAAATCCATTTTAACTTTTGGATGTGAGAGTTGGATATTGCTTTCCATTTTTAATTCATCCCCTGTCAAATGTTTTTACAAAACCAAATACAGACAGAAAGATAAAAAAGCTGAGAGAATAGAAGAATTACTAAAAATCTGCAAAAGACTGACATTTTTATTAAAATAAAAAGGAATATAACTATGTCTTAATATTCTAATATGAGTAACTAAAAGTAAATATTTAAACAGCTAAATGTACAGTATGGCATATTGTTAATTAACCAAACTATTTTATATGTATTTGTATATTTATTGTATATAACTATTAAATATATTGTACAAGGTTAAATGACTACACTAATATCTTTAGAAAATGTCAAATAAATCATTTTTTACATACATAGTTTGTTGTTAAGTAACTAAACTGTTAGATATGAGATATTGTAGTAAATATGTGATATATAGATAATGATCTGTACTATAAAGTATTAAGTATATTGGTCTTTAAGTAGATATACAGTACATAATTAAGTAAATCTATCCTTAGAGACAAAACATATTGTGCAGTAAGTGTAATATAAATATATTGTATATTTTAAATATATTGATATATTCTATACTATTAAGTAACTAAACTACAGTTGACTAAACTATTACATTATCTATCTATCTATCTATCTATCTATCTATCTATCTATCTATCTATCTATCTATCTATCTATCTATCATCCACCTAATAATGAAGTTCATGAATATATACTGTACCATTATCTATTCATGAACTACATTATTAGGTGGATGATGCACTGAATACGATTTGTTCTATTATGCACTTTATTGTACATGTGGGTTGGGATTCTTACCCTTCCTCCTTAACATGGAATGTTTTTCTATATTATAGTTTACTTTCCACTTAAAACTATGTCCACTGGCAATAAAAGTTGAACTGAATTTAAAGTAAGCCTGAATCCCAAGGCATGCCACTGAGTCATAGGTTTGTTTCTGACTGACAATGGCTGTTTGTTCTTGTCTTAAATGCCCTATATAGACATCACCATTCGTGACAGACAATAATTAGTGATTATTGACTATTCATGTTCACTAATATAAAGAACTATAAAACTTCTGTAACACTGATCTAATTAAACAAATTAATACCCTGTAGGAATTTACACAGACTGATTACCTACTGAACGATGGTGAAATTAAAGCAGCTGTGCATGCCTGCATTGTGGACATGGGGGTAAAATTAATACAGTGAACCAATTTCCTGTGATTCGGTCATTGGCCCTTATTAACCTCAGCCTGCTGAATTTTAGGGTGATGAATTGCAAACATTACGTTTACCAGCTGTTGGGAATGCATTGCCTATCTAATGTTTTCTAATCATGAACAGTGACCAGGTCATAGCCAAGGTTCTACTTCAACCTTTCTGAATGGGTTGGGTCAGTTGGGTTCTACATAGAACCTTAATGGGATCTCCCAGACAGGAACAAATCTAAATTGGTTTCCCAAAACCCTAGTGCAATGTATGGGGTTTAAATAATATAATGGCTTTACTGTACTCTAAATAATTCATAATGACTTGTTTGTCAGTTAACCTTGAAAATGGAACCAGCCAGGGGCGTTTCCAGTCGATTATATTAGGGTGGGCTGGTACAAATAATAGGTGGGCAATCAGTGGTAGAGATAGTCAAATAAACGTAATAAAATTGAATTTAAAATGAAATATTTAGTTTTAATTTATTGTCAAATTATGAGCTTTCATTAGCTGCTGCACAGCAATCACAAACTGAGAAAAGAAGGTAAACTTTCAAACAAACAAACAAAAAAGTCGGTATGAAGCTACTGCAAGTGCCTCGATAGTAGCATGAGGTGACTGGCAAAGCTATTCTGTGCTGCAGGGGATGAGCTTTTTTGTGTGGGGCAGATCAGTGTCCATTGGCTGTAGACTGCCCATCCAGTCAGAAGTTAGAAATCATGCTGGTATTTTCTGTATTTTTTCCCGTTAGCTTAAAAAAAAAAAAACAAACAAACAAAAAAAAAACAAGACTTATTATACATAGAGAATTTAAATGTTACCTCAAAGGGATTAGCTAATAGCTGAAAATAATAATAATAATAATAATAATAATAATAAGACGAAGAATTAGATTCAACCAAAGCAAATCTGTCATTATTCAGACTTTATTTTGAATGCCATTTTCAGATTATTATTATTATTATTATTATTATTATTATTATTATTATTATTATTATTATTATATTTGTTATCAATATTAAGTAGATGCTAAGAGCCACTTTTAACTGTAATGATGAAGATTTTCTTCAAAATGAAACATGATATTGTTAGAACACATTTTTGTAATAGTAATAATAATAATAATGGAAAAGAAAATAATAATAATTTTGTAATAGTAATAGTAAGTTCTTTTTCCAGTCATTACTAAGTCTTCTTCCTCTTCTTCTTCTTCTTCTTCTTCTTCTTAATATTATACTGATTAATGATACTAATAACACTGATTTTAATAACATAAATGATGCTAGTTTACAATGTCATCCTTAAAACAAATAAAAATAAAATAAAACAGAATTGTTGTGATAAATGTTCAAGTGAATGTGCAATGTTACATATACACAGTGTTTGAAAATGACTGAGCCCAATTCTTAGGCTATAAATACTTTTTAAATCTCTACAATATAAAAACCTAGATTGGCAATTTTATTTTAATTAAGGGCAAATCTCTACAATATAAAAACCTAGATTGGCAATTTTATTTTAATTAAGGGCAAATTTCCTGTCATGACTGAACTTGCACCTCTGATTTTGTGCGACATCAATGCTGGAACCTTAAATCTTATAACTGTTTACATTGACCAGTCCATGACAAATGTGTAGTGTGGTTCATTAATCGTAATGGCTATCGTTGCATATCCTGATTGTGCTTAAATTATTTAAAAAAAAAAAAAAAAAACTGAAACAGGAAAACTAAATAAATTCCACAGACAATCATATCACATCCACTGATTTTTAATAATGCGCTTCCTCTATGGAATGAAGTCTAAAGCCATACAATAAATGCAACAACTGAATTAAAACAGAAATTACATTAAAGTAATAGACATGCTCATCATAAAAAATAGCTTTACAAATTGTATACATTTCTATACACGTTTTTATTCAATGGATCGTGTCCTTGGGCTGATGGCCAGTTTTTTTGTAGACTGAATATAATAGCATTTTCTCTGAAATGTTATATTAAAAAAAAAAAAAAAAAAAAAAAAAGGAAAAAGGAAAAAGAAGACATAATATAGACACGTTGCCCACAGTGAGAAATACTTTTTGATGCCGGTAACCATGTCTTTTTTTTTTATTTGTTCTATCAGTTTCCTTACGTTCTCTGTTACATTATACAGAGATCAGATGCAAGACAGATAGTTAGGACATTGAGAGAAAACAGAACAAAACAAAACAAGCTTTCTAAAGCCATCAAAATTTGCCATACAAAAATAGAGTCCACTATCAATATGGTGTAACTCCAATCAGTGAATAAATGAGATGTGGTATAACTGTAGTTTATCATCCATTAAACATGCTGAATGTGTAGAAACATCTGAGGTTTGGATAATTACTCTCTTCTCACACGAACATATACGCACAAGAAAGAAAGCTGCAATGCAATGCAATGCAATGCAAATGGCACATAAACATACATAATAAAACACACAAGTCTAAACAGGGTAAAAGGAGAAACATGGAACAAATGCTAGTTAATTTAGTGACATTTCCCAGGACAGATGTGGCCAATCTACAGATGTGATATGGCAGTACAGTGCTGAAAGTCTTTGGGCTAGTTTTCTGGATTGACCGAAGGGGGATTTGTCATTTCGGCGCAGATGCAGCACTGGTTTGAGAAACCAACCAAATGTTTGGACATCAGTGAATTAATGGGGTGTGAACAATAGAACATTAAAGTAAATATAATCACCACTGCTGAAAGCTTGCATGGGGACGGCACACCTGAGGCGGTTATTAAACAGCACTGTGAGAAGCTGGAGAAAAGAATGAGAATGAGCTCAGGGGCTGGTAAGAAAATGGCAATATGGCAAAAGAGAAAGATGGAGGGAGGACAAAATGAAAGGAGGACAAAGAGGGAATTAGAGAAAGAGAGAGATGAGTATGACTGCAAACAGACACATGGCAGTGTTTGCCGGAGGGAAGCCACAGCAGCCACAGCAGCATCTGCTTTCCTCCACTGCAGAATGGAAAGATCCAATGGAAGAAATGTGTGAGGTGAGGAACGATGATAAATCTTCTTGTCTTAATAACAGCACTGCATTCTCTTTAACATTATACCCCCCAACACACACACACACACACACACATACACACACAGTTCCACTTTATTTACATGAATTCTCACACAGACAAAAATGTTGAATTCATTCAGATATTTAATGAAAATAAAACTGAAATATTCAAGCTGGAACATTACGCATGGAGAACCTAGATTATGCATCGTTTAATGCCACGACAAATCATAATATATGTGTAAAACCACTTTAAAAAGCATGTAATCAGCTCTCAGCAGTTCATTTTTATTTTCACTCTATACAAGCAACGTTAAGCTCCGTCCTCTGAACGAATGAATATTTCAAGGTAATCAAATGAAGGCCAGTGAAATGCTGAGCGATTGATAACGCCTGGCCGCGAGAGATTTGTCCATGAGTGTGCGCTGCTTTGCTTCTCACCAAGACCAATCATACACCTGCTCTCATTGTCTCTTTAAAAGTTGATTTATTAGTTCTTTTTTCTTTTCCCTTTTTTTTGAAGCTCTTCCCACAGTTTCATGTCATCCTTCCTTCCCCCAAACGCTGCAGTTACAAAGCAGCGTTGATTTCCCAGTTGGCATGGCCTGGCAGAAGAAAAGACTTTGCATAGAGCATGGTATTGTGACAAAAAGAAATGTCTTGTCCAATATTTACATACTGTAAATGATTTTAATATAAATGTTCCTATAAAGAAAAAATACTGTAGGTTGTAGCCTGGCTAATAAGGCATTCTATTGTTTAACTACAGCAGGTTTTATTGACCAAACAATTAGATCTAATTAGTTTGTTATATATTCAAATAATAAAATCTGCATACCATCTGCAACAGTGATGGTAATTGGCTCATTTTCTTTAATTTTTTTTTTTTTAATTTTCTTTACCCTTGGATTGTTTTCAAGAAGTACAACTAATATGCATTAAAATCACATGTGCTTAGACTAAAAATATATAAATATTCATGGATGCAATCACCTTACCTTTAGTTGTCAATATCAGACACATGGTTCTCTATCTGAAAAAAAAAAAACATGAAAGATTACAAAACAGTCTAACACAACATATTCTTCTCTCATGGTAAAGTCAAGCTGTCTGGCAGACAAAAAAAAAATTAGACGTCTCCCTTCAGTCCATTTGTTATCAGTGATGACTGTGACCTTGATAGAGGATGACTGTCTGAAGGAACAGTCTGCTTCTGAAAAATATTATCTTCCATTAGTGAGAGAAGTGTTCATACCACTCGTGATTCATTCAGGCTGCCCTTTAAATGGGCTAATAAATATAACAGAGTATGTGGCCTCACTGAACCACAGAAGAACCCCAGGCGAGACAGTCATTATTCCTCTGAAGTAGGTGTGTGAATACGAGATAGACAGAGTCACGTCTCAGAGTTTCTCTGACTTTGTGCAGATTGCTGAAGCTCAATTAACCCAAATAAAGGAGTCTACAAATAACTCTATTAGTGTTTTCAAAGATATCATCTTTAAAAGCTGTGAATTATGTGATATATTAGACACTAAATATGAGCGCATGGCTGCTTTCATGGTTATATTATCTGTGGCTTCTCTTAGATGCTTAGCCGCTCCCTCCCTTTGCGCGCTCCCTGACTCATTTCCTCCGTTTAACGACAGCAAATGTCTGCATCTATGCAACATAGCCACCCTATCTGTTTCTCTCTTCATACAGCTAGACTGCACTTTGCACTCGCTTTTAATTACCGTGTGTGCCAAGTGGCATTGATAGACGTGACACATCTCTGACACGGCCCTCAGATCTACGGTCATGAATAATTCCACCGCATTATGTTTAATAGAGGGGAGGGAGTGAACGCTCGCTGCTGTCAAATGTGACAAGACCTATACTGTCTCTCTGACCCCCAAGGAGCTGACCGTACCGGATCAGTGCTACCCTCTTCGTCGTAGTCGTCCTCTCCTCCGTCGGTCATCTCTCCAGCCTCTGCATCTAGCGTCCCTTCGCCAGCCTCCTCAGCCGAGTTCTCTGCCGTCTCTGATACGGACTCCTCATGTAGCGAGTCACAGTTATCCTCATATTTCCTCTGAGCCTCTGAGAGAGATATATAGAGAGAGTTTGAGTGAGAGAGAGAGAGAGAGAGAGAGAGAGAGAGAGAGAGAGAGAGTAAATGCATAAGAAAAAAGACAATAAGACAAGAACTGACAGTGGCATGCTGGCACAAAAAGGAGATATCAATCATTCCTGAGATAAAGGACCCTATCTGCAAAACTGCTAATTAGTCTGTAGGGACATGACATATGAAACACTGTTTTGTAGAGACTTGTTATCAAAGACCTCTGGGCAACTTTTGAAAAGTCTGATTTCTGGTGCTTGTTCTCTCCACACCATGGACCATATACAGCGTCGAAATGCAAGTTCAAAAGTTACATCAATCTGTATGCAGGGAAAGATCTCCATAGTCAGAGTTTACTTAAGTGCAGGTGCTTAACTTGAATTTCTGGGTAGAGCATTCAGGTTATTAAAATTTCCCATGTGTATTTCTGAAAATGCCAAAAAATTGCATCAACTTGTTTCAAATTAATTTTTTTCCAACTTTTCCTTAAGTGTAAAAAAGTTTTACGAGGGCTAAAAAATACAATTTATATAAATACAGCAATACAGGAATGAGAAGAAAGACAGAAAAAACATCTAAAAGTAGTGTTATTTTGTATTAATAAATATACTGAGGATGATTGTCATGATCCAAGACACAATATAGATGCTAAACATTTCAATTGTGTCAATCACGTAATCGCTGCAAATTTCTCAGTTTAACATTATAGGTTTAAGTAACATTTATTAGCTGCCAGACGATAAAACAACACAATTATCTTTAAATCTGTTATTTCATACGTAGAGAGAGAGAAAGTGTACGGCTTAAGCATGAATGAAAAAGCAGAAGAACTGGTCACAAAAACAACTATTCTTTCCGTTTGTTTATTTAATATGCTAATGTACTATATTAGAAGCACAGCTTCTAATTGTGCCAACGAGACACAAAACTGAGGCCTTGAAAAATGAGAATGTGTGCACGGTGTGCTTTAGCTCTGTTTTCAAAGGAAATGTGTATAAGGTTTAATATCCAAGCACTCGTTTGCAGTAGTTACAGCTGAATGTAATAAGTTTAGCTGGAGTTTTTAACGGTGTTGCGATAATGAACATATACAAAAAAACGGTCAAGCACGATTAGTACAGAAACATTGATAACATATCAATGTATTTACCTATCACTTCAGATACTATTTAATAATTTGTAAGTGTATTTAAATTGTTCAAAATGTGTTTGAGGGTAAAATACTGTGTTTACCTCAAACTGTCAGGCACTTTAGTTATATAATAGGATGTACTGTAGGATATAATATAGGATTTTTGAGGAAAATGGGCTTTTGGATCTTCTAACTGTATCTTTAGCCATTTTGTTGTTGAGACATTGCAATTAAATAATTATTTTCCTTTAAAAGGGTCCTTCTACTAATAGGACATTTGTGGTGATTTTTACATTATTCACATTATTATAATCAGGCTTATTTTGGAAACAAAGGAAGAAGTTTTTTTTCTAATTCATAAATGTATTCAATTACAAAAAGGTCAAATTACTTACTGATCTCTGCCAAGGCATGACTAAATGGTATCAACAGTTACCTTTTTAATGTGTAATGATTTCTGATTATAAATATAAATTTGATGTGGTTATGTTTTGTTTTGCACTGGTGCATCAAATTACCATAGTGCCATGGACTCTGTACAGATGTGACATCTGTCTTGAATTTAAAGTGAGAGCACTAATCAGTGCACTAATCAGAGCAGAGAGGGTAAATAAAATGAAAAATCCACAAAATTCTGTGAATACTCTCTCCTTTCTCACCTTATGTCTGAGCCCCTTAGCTAGTCCCAGGTCTCTGAGCTGCCTTCAGCTAAATAATTTACATAAATGATACAGTAGGATCTACTACAGAAACCATACTGATAGAATTTGTAGAATTTTATATTTACTCTTCTACAGTATTTTACTCGGTATTCAGTTTGGTATTGATGTTTGTGGCACGTTTATTTTTAAGACTGTAAATCAAATGAATTTAATTGTATTTAACCATTTAACCATATCTCTGTTGGAGTATCCTTTAACGTACTGGCAGGGGGCACGGTGGCTTAGTGGTTAGCACGTTCGCCTCACACCTCCAGGGTCGGGGTTCGATTCCCGCCTCCGCCTTGTGTGTGTGGAGTTTGCATGTTCTCCCCTCGGGGGTTTCCTCCGGGTACTCCGGTTTCCTCCCCCGGTCCAAAGACATGCATGGTAGGTTGACTGGCATCTCTGGAAAATTGTCCGTAGTGTGTGGTTGTGTGAGTGAATGAGAGTGTGTGTGCCCTGTGATGGGTTGGCACTCCGTCCAGGGTGTATCCTGCCTTGATGCCCAATGACGCCAGGCTCCCCGTGACCCGAGGTAGTTCGGATAAGCGGTAGAAAATGAATGAATGAATGAAACCAGACAATCATGTAGGAGAAGACCAATGCATAAAATCATGCAGATACAGGCCAAGATCATCCGTAAATGTTCATCTAAAACATCAGAATAAAGAATCTGATCTCTGTGACTTTAACCGTCCCTGTTGGAGCCAGAAGGGCTGGTTTGAGTATTTGATTAACTGCTGATCTCCTGGGATTTTCCCACACAACAGTGTCTAGAGTTTATACAGAATAGAGCATAAAACAAACAAGCAAACAAGAGAAAGCTGAGGTAAACAGCTTGCTGTTGAAGAGAGGTCTGAGGAAAATGGACAGATATGCACGCATATCAAACTTGAGATGGACTGGCTACAACAGCTGAATATTACATTAGGCTCCACTCCATGAGCGCAGGAATATAAGGCATATCTTAAGCACAGATACACAGAACTTTGCAATTGAAGAAAAAAAATAAATGAAATGTCGATTTTTGTTGAGTGTGTACCCTATGATAGCTACAGATTCCTGTTCTTGGCTAACAGGAATTGAACATGTTATGTTCTTTTGCTGTTGTAGGCCATCAACCTCAGAGTTCGATCTGCTGTGCATGCTGAGATGCTTTACCGCTCACCCTGGTTGTAAAGACTGCTTATATGAGTTATTGTAGACTTCCTGTCAGCTCAGGCCAGTTTGGTCATTCTGCTCTGATCAACAAAAAGGTTTCAGATGCAGATGGAAAGCACACAGTATTTGTTTCTAGAGACTGTTGTGTGTGTGAAAATGCCAGCAGTTTATTAAATAAATAAACCAGCTCATCTGGGACCAGCAACAATGCCACAGTAAAAGATCACACTTTTCCATTATTCTGATGTTTGAGGTGAACATTAGCTGAAGCTCTTGACCAGTATCTGCATGATTTTCTGCTTTGTGCTGATATCAAATGATGGAATTATTAGATAACTACATAAATATGCAGGTGTAACTGTAATAACAATAATGTATATTTGAACAAACTGTTATTTTATGATAAATATGGAATAAGAGGTAAGATTCCTCTAAAGAAGCTCCGGATTTCTGGATGTATACAAGCTCAGGTTCTCTCCCTGTTCTGTTATACAGTATATCCTCTACTTTTGGCTTTTTGTATAAAAAAATCCCTCCTCTTATATCACTATGTTGTCACATAACCTCCATTATGACAGAGCGCTCAAGCCTGATATCTCCTAGCCTGTCAGAGAGATTGATTGTTTGTATGTGATCTTCATTTACTCCCCTCTTCCCTGACCAACTCCTGTTTGTCCCTGTTAGGTCCAGACTACCCTTCTTACCCGCTTCGGCTCTGTGCTGCTTCTCTATCTTCTCCAGACGGCCCAGGAGAGAGTCGATCTTCAGCTTGATCTGAGTCAGCTCACGCTTGATTGTCTGGAGCTGATCCGTCTTCACTGCACAAGCAGATAAAACACAAACACCACAAAACGTGATAAAAATCTGGCTTCGTAATCATACTACTTTTTTTTTTTTTTTTTTAATAAATCCATGATTTAATCCTGGCTTCCTAAACCGCACACATGCAAAATATTCCTCCACAGCAGTGTTTAATTTAAACCACTATAATACTTTCTTTGAAACTCTGGCTGCACATCTTAATCACAACTGACTCAACTAAGGAAAAGAAATAACTTGAAGAAAAAAAGCAAGCTATCAAATTCAGAGTAATAGGCCTGAGATTGTTCTCTAGGAACAGATTTCTCAATGAAACAGGTCATATTTGATTAGCACAGTGGTTTTTACACAATACAGTCTGGTTGACCTTATCGATTGTGAAGAGGTAAAGGCTATATAAATGTTGTTCTTCAGATCTCACGATATTGATTGTGATTTTTATAAATCTACTCCCCGAGTGGGGCCTGAATTGAGGTCTATAACCCTCTAGACACCTGGATCGATAAAAAGCCGTAATTTAAAAGCAAACCGAGCTAACTAAAGCAAAGTCCTAAAAGACGACTTGGTTTTCATTCAGCAGTGGAAAAAATATTGGCCAGCAGTTTTCTTTTTGTCAGTTATGGATTACTGGGTTATAAAAGCCCATGCTATGTTGTTTTATTAAAGATCTTTTGAACTTGAGTATATCATACTTCAGATTTTGTTACTGTTGAAGTAGGTAGGTGAATGCCTTGTATACAGTATGTATACTTACTGCCTTGTATACAGTATGACCTTCATTTTTTTATTTCTGTATTTATAAGTTTGTACTCTGGCTTCATGATAATGATGTACTGAGATTACTATAGACCTCTTTTTCACTTGCATGACTAATCCTTACAGATTTAGCAGATGACTTCACCTTCAGATGTTTTCATGTTCTGCAAGTTGTTATGGATAACAGGCTCTACCAAATGACTCGATGTTTATGTAAATGTAAATGGCAGGAAGTGAACCATGTTTCTATGAAGTGGCATTTTGGTTATTTATTTATACTACAGACATTAACCCTCGTAGACTATACAGAAATTCATGGGAGGGACTGGGAATAAAAAAGAGTTAAGAAAATTCAAACGGCCCCCTTTGTCCAAAAAATACAACAGATGATAATTAACTTGTACTAAAGGATAAGGAGACACTACTGTAGAGATTACTAAATGCTCTACTTCCTCCCAGTATTGCCTGTTTTCACATAAAAAAGCTATCAAAAACAATGTGCGAAAGGTTAAACAATTATTCAAATATCCCATTGATTACTTCAGTAATTTTGTTCTTTCTTGCCAGCCAACATTTAACTTTAGATAAACAAATCAACAAAAACACTGTTGGATTATTCATTCTAACTATCACCACATTTTGGATGTAAATTCAGCTTTTTGCTGCATCGTTTTCTCTGCTTTTGCACATTCTCTCCAATATTGTTTCATAGGAAACACATACAGGAAATTTGTTGACAACCAATTTCAAGTCTTTGAGTGTTAGTGTCTTAGTGGAATGAGTAAAAAACAGAATAAAACAAAACAACAACAACAAAAAAACACCCGGCTGATACACTCAAAGGATAGGCTGAGTCATCTTTAAATAATGATTAAAGACCTTTAATGATCTTCACCGAGCACTTAAATTAGTGTGCAATTTCACTTAAATAAAGAAACAGACCAAACCAACTGGAACTGATTTTTTTCTTTATTAGCTCACTTTATTAGCTTTCTTTCTTTTTTTAGCTTAATCCCTGACCTACTTAACTAGCATGAGGATATTTTTTGATCGATTACCACAAAGCACATGGAAAAAAAACATGCAACGACCCACCAAGAAAACTCGTAATATCTTAATGGCTTGTCCACCATTTGGCATTTATCTTTAGATATTTACCTATTACAGTCCAATTAGTGGACCAAATTTTTATTCATCACTTACAGAGTTTTACATATTTTACCTACTTACATAGTAGTGCATCTATAGCAGTTCTTGAATAACTGAACAAGATTTATGTTTACATGTTGTGACAGTGGAGCCCACGCCACCTACATGCAGCTTCTTGCACTCTACAAACACGCTCCTTGCACGACTTCCACCCGGGTGCTGAAAGGACAGCGCCACTTAAGCACCCCTGTTGTTATGGAAAGTAAGAAGGCACATGGTTGTAT
Organism: Tachysurus vachellii; assembly: GCF_030014155.1. NCBI lineage: Eukaryota > Metazoa > Chordata > Actinopteri > Siluriformes > Bagridae > Tachysurus > Tachysurus vachellii. The sequence continues at coordinate 7,627,501 of NC_083464.1, read as the reverse complement.
GGCAGGGCGGCAGAAGCACTCAAGGTGGGTAGCCAATCAGAGAAGACGCAATCATTTACCCTCCAGCAGAAGCACAGAGACTAGAATGCAGCATACAAGCTAAGCTAAGCCAGTTGCTTTTGCAGTAATAACTGCTGAATGCTGTCCTCTCCATTCCAGGATGATGCTCCCTGAAGCTGCTTTGTCCTGCCTTGTCGACTACTCAGCCCTGCCTGGAAACCACAACCACAGAGCACACTACTTCTTCACACTCCTCACCTCACCCTCATTAAAAGAGCATTTTTTTCACTATGTTCAGCCCATTGCAACTGCGAGTTGCTACAATGGCCACAGTATGTATTGTTAAACATTTAAAATTCAAACCCAGCACTAATCAGATCATATCATCTATTAAAAACAACAACATTGCAGGCTGCTTATGTTCCAGAGCTGTGTTTAAATGTGATTTGTATTACTTTACGGAAATCCTTAAATCCTGTTAACAGACAGGTATAAGAAACTGAAACAAAAATCCATCTTGCATAAAATCTGACAGTTTTGCTTGCTTGTCTGATCAAGCGCATCATAACAACTTAACAAAACGGTTTAAATATTTGACTACTTTATTGATAACGATTGTAGCTGCCCTCATCAGCTAAAAACAGGCCCATGTATCTGTCTACAGATGTCAGCTTAGTATAGCGTGTCAGCTTTTATCCTCTGCAACACAGTGCACATAAGTAGCTTGGAATGAACAGATTAAAATATAGTTTAAAAAAAATCGGTATATAAATATACACATTGTCATGCCTCTGCCTCCCGCAGGAGGTAAAGAGATGACAGTGATCATACGTAGGAGTGCAGGGATTGTCGCTGGAACTGAGCAGAAACACGCCTTTGATGCTATATCCGTGTCAGACACGGAAATGGCCTGTGACATCCTTCAGAACTAGTCAGTGTCATCTGGATGATCTGAGAGAGAGAAGATGCTCTACTATCAACATGATAGTCATGTGAGACATGAAGCTACATGGGGACATTCTTAGAGAAGCTTGTCACTCAGTCACTATTCCACAGCTGTCCCTAGAGTGGAGTAAAGTGTATAAATTTAAACACACATGCTCATGTGGGTATCACAGTTTAACTCATTCTCACTCGGTTCCTGAGTCCTTTAATATTTCTCATATTGAATAAAGCAAATAAATCCTTTGAGAAATGCTTCTCTCTTGCTCGGCATGGAAATCCCAGGCTAGTTTGCACGTTCCTCCGTTCACTCTGTATAGTACATTATGTCTGAGAAGCAGGTATGGAGCAGAATCCACAAATAAATCTCCTATAACATTTGCAAAGCCCAGGAATCTGCGGAGGTCCATAATGGTTCTAAAAGGTGGCCATTAAGTAACAGCACTTACTTTGATTTTATCCATGAACACTCTGTCTTGCTAATGTAATATGAAATGTGCAATTTATTTAATAATGTTTATCCTGGATGAACATACATTGTGGGAAAAACATGGCTTTTATTTATCTAGATAAAAAAAATAGCCCTATTTTATATTTGAAGCATTTTTGCCAGAGGAACATCTGAAGCACACTCTGCTTCTTGAGTCCAATAAAGTCTTAATAAATAGATTAAATAAAGTAAGTTTGTGGGCATTCATATTTTACTTGAGTGTTATTGAAACTGTATAATTGTATTCATAATCCTAATAGAATTTCTATGAAAAAATAACACACGTTTACCTTTTCATTTAGATCTTCAAAGTACTCATTACAAACCTCTCAAGAAAGGTCTCTTTTTCTCTGAATGTATGTTATACATCAATCAAGTCAGCTCCTGTGCATTTCATATAGATTTCAGTTTAAAGCTATCTATTCAAGTCTCCCAATGGATAAAAAGCAATCAGTAATGATGCCATCAATTCATCATCTGAGGTGACTTCTTAATACAACACAATGCAGTTAGCACTACAGCTATTTGTGTGTTTAAAGATGGATAAGCCTCCGCACTGCAGAACGGATCCTGAGCTTGGACACCAGTCCATCACAGAACACCTTATACACACATTCACGTACTCATTCACACCTCAGTGCAATTTAGTTTTCATTAGTTTTCATTAGTTGAAAAAGACAAGCTGGTGAATGTCTGTTTATAGCTGATATAAACTATGTAATAACAAACAATTTGACTCACAGACATTCCACGACAATAAAAATACTGTAAATGGTTATAAAGCATGCAGTGTGTTTGGTGATATATTAAAAATTTTAATTGTTGCCGAAATTGGAATAACACAAATTTTCAGTGGTAGGAGGTAAGAGTAACTTTTAAGGTTTAATACATCACCCTGTCTTAGTTATTGCAGTAAATAATTATTCGCCCTATGCATTTGAACATATACAGTATGTAGCTAAAGCTCAGAAGGCATTCGGACAGAAACAAGCAGAAGTGACATCACTCTACTGTCCCCAGATCCCTCAACATCAGGCAAGGACACACATTTTACCTGTACACAATCTGAGGTAAATCTGAAGTACTGGTGGGAGATATTTTTTTCTTAAGAAAGGTTTTAGTTAAAACCTAAAAGGGTTACAGTAAGTTTGGCAAAATGTGAATATAGAAGAATGCCCTTTACTACAATAACCTTCACATTGCTAGCCAAAAGCAAAATATTTGGCTTTAATCTTTTTTTTTAATAATGATAAACTGAATTCTAGAAATGTCTGGAAATGTATTAAAAAGAAAAAAAGAAAAACAAAACCCTGACATATCACATGTACATTAGTATTCAGACCCTTTACTCAGTACTTAGTTGAAGCACCTTTCCGGTAGTTACAGCCTTTAGTCTTTTTGGGTATTACGCAACAGCCAAGACAACAGAGGAATGGCTTAGGGACAACTCTGTGAATATCTTGAGTGGCCCAGACACCTGAAAATGGCTGTCCACTGACAGTCCCCATCCAACCTGACCGATCTTGAGAGGATTTGCAAAGAAGAATGGCAAAAATTCCCCCAGTCCAAGTGGGCAAAGCTTGTCGAGTCATACCCGAAAAGAGTCAAGGCTGTAATTGCTGCCAAAGGTGCTTCAACTATAAGTACTGAGTAAATGATCTGAATACTTATGTACATGTGATACAGACATTTCTAAAATTCTGTTTTCAATTGTCATAATGGGGTATGGGGTATTAAAATTAATTTTAACGAACCAGACTGCAATATAACAACATGCACTGTATAACATGCAATGTAGATAACAGAAATATCAGAAACACCACAGCCCTGGGCCACAAAAAAAAATCAATGCTGTATGATAAGAAAAAGAATGAATTCAGGTCTAGTGCCCTTGTTTATGCATTCAAAAGAAGTGCAGATTCAGTGATAGTAAACATAGTAATCTCTCACCGTTTCATCTCCATTTCAGTGTGGATTCATCTCCATAAAAAAATATATCAAAGGTCACTGCACTGAGAAGAAATTTCAGTGCTAATTTTAGATTTCTTTAATGCCCCCATGGCCTCTGCAGAGTATAATCTTCAGTCTGAGGCAGATTGTGAGCTACTCTCATAGACACAGATGTAAGCTTGGGAGAGATAAAGATAAAAGCAAACAATGTGTGTTTTGTGCATGTAGCCATGGTGAATTTCTTCAAGCCGAGCCCTGGAGAAGTCACTATACACAGAGCTCAGAGTGGAACACAAAAGCAATCTTCAGACCTAACTTCCAGATGAAAAGAGAGCACCGCCCAACTCGCTTAGTTCATATGGGCTGGAGATGAGAATCTAAAATTGTGCAATTGAATGTAAATTACAGGCATATGGAATGTGGCATGCTCTGCCTTCCATGAATCACCGATGGGAAATGCGGCACAGCCAATTCTGAATCAAAGTGACAATTTCAGCCAAGAGGCGGCTGATGACATCGACAGACATGCATTTGCTCCTTTGAGGGAAATCAATACATAACTCCAATGACATGAATGAAGAAATCCATTTTCCTTTTTGGCTATTTGCATATTATAAAAGGGAGAGAGAGAGAGAGAGAGAGAGAGAGAGAGAGAGAGAGAGTCCATGACCTGTACCACCTAGCCTGTTCCATTGCTAATATTAATGAACAATATAACAATAACCTTGCAGTAAAGTTGCATTAATAAACTAGCAGTTAAGCTGGCATTGCAAAAGAACAGTAATTAGGCACACGCTAATACCAGCACAGCTTGAGTCATTGCAGCCTTGCAAATCTACCTTGGCTTTCCACAGAATAATAAAAAAAGTGTAGATATTGACTCATTTCCTCTGCTTTAGATGACCTATTTAGTGAACATATCCACATTTTTAATACAGCTCTTGGACTGTGCCCAAGATGATGTTATTAAAGTAACACCCAAAGGTATTATTTCAAAAGCTGCTATTGCTGCTTAAATTAATGTTGCTTATTATGGTGGTATGGTGGTTCAAAGTCTTGAACTTGGCCTGGAAATTATGTTTTGGTCTCTGCAGTGCAGAGATTCGTGTCTGCCATCTGGACTTACGCTTGAGGCCGGCGGAAAAGGAGGAGGAGGAGGACGAGGGTGGCCGTGAAGACGAAGAAGTGGAGGTTTTGATGGAGAAAGAAGTCTTTCCTCTTCGCGTTGATGGCACCACGACACGCGAGCGTTTCAGAGGGATGACAGCCCGTGGTGGTGGGGCCACCCGTCCATGATAGTCAAAAAGCCTGAGACACAAAACAAAAGTGATCTCACAGCACATCTGCGAGGCAGGAATCGAGTAATTTCCCTCTCCGACACATATTATTCAACTCATTAAATAGATATTGATGTCTTCATGAGCTGAACTGGCTTTGCTAAATCTATGCAGGAATTATGCAGGATCGAGATTGGATGCAGATTTGATTTCATATCGAAACGGCACGTATATGTCACTGCATCACACTGTTTTATCCAGATAAGTGTTAACTCTGTGATTTGACAGTTTCTGAAGACATAAGCCCTGCTGCAGATTTCACAATTAATCTTTGATTGCTCAATAACTGAGCTTTCCTGAACAAGGCTTCTCAAAATATCTCCCTATGTGACTTCCCGAGAAATGTCTAGATGCTCCGGCTGCACACTGTTCATTTATCTTCGGTAGATCTTTATACACGGCAGTGGTGTAGTTTTCAAGAATCTTCAAAGGAAAGAGGAGAGAACAGAGACACAGGGAAATGTCAGACTGAGCTATGTGCTCTACACGCACACTCACACACTTGTGCTTTCTCTGCACAGTGTTTCTCAGCCTGGATGACATTTAGAAAATGTCTCCACTGATAAAGGCCTTGATCATAAGCACGGGAATTAGAGGGGAAAAAACACACACACACACACACACACACACACACACACACACACACACACACACACACACACACACACACACAGTCTTTAAGCATAAGGATATGCTCTATTCACTCAATTCTAATGTATTTTTACACAAAATTTGCTTTGATTTGATTTTTTTCTCCAAGTACAAATTTGAGGATGAGTGAATCTGAAGCCAGTGGAACACTCTGTAAATGCCAACAATAAGTGCTTTGTTTTTTTTGGTTTTTTTTTTTCTTTCTTCTTTTTCTTCTTGACCTCTAACCTTTGTTAAAGGCCATGCGATTTACATTCTGCACTGATGCATCTAAAGTGAATAAGCCATTAGCAGTTTCAAATGCTTAAACAACTTATTGGTTAGAGTTGCTTAAAGACTGGCGTGTACTAACAGAGGAAAAGGAAAATCGAATACATACCGATTATAGAAATCCTCACGGTAGTAGTCATAGTCAAATTCATATCCACTGAAAAAAACACACACATGCAAAATACATTAATGTCTCGTCCGCTAATTTGCATATAGAAGCATATTCACTATTTAAAAGTATTAAACTACATTTAAGTACTATTTAACAAACCATAGCATAGCGATTGTTGTATATCTTTACATACAGATTTATACTGTATGTGGATTATAGATTTATATAAATTTATTTTACAGCCAGGGGCTAATGTAGATTTGTGGGCCTCATTCTGAGGCTTTGTAATGAGATTTCTGGCCAGAGGATGAAACCCACAAGTCCACTTTATAATATTTTTACAAATTATCCCCTTAATTTTAATACAGTTTTATCAATACAAATAAACATAAATAAGACAACAAACATTATGGAATTGTTTCACTATCCAGTCTGCTATACAAAATATCACAATAATTTAAATTAATTCCAATAAACTTATACTAAATTATAGTTACTTAAAATTACATTAAAATGATATATTAAGTCAAGTCATGTTAACACCAGACCAGATTGTCATACAACACCTGCAATTAGCAAATAATTGTCTTTTCTGGTGTCTGTTGACTCTTCCGAGCAGCTCAATGGTGTATAAAAATGAAATTGCAGATATGTTTACAATATTCACAATATGCACCAAAATGAAATTAGACAGGTGCATAAATTTGGGCACCCCAACAGAAAAATCACATCAATATTTAGTAGAGCCTCCTTTAGCAGAAATAACAGCCTCTAGATGCTTCCTATAGCCTGTAATGAGTGTCTGGATTCTGGATGAATGTATTTTGGACCATTCCTCCTTACAAAACATCTCCAGTTCAGTTAGGTTTGATGGTTGCCGAGCACGGACAGCCCGCTTCAAATCACCCCACAGATGTTCAATGATCTTCAGGTCTGGGGACTGGGATGGCCATTCCAGAACATTGTACTGTTCCTCTTTATGTTCCTCTGCATAAATGCCCGAGTAGATTTTGAGCAGTGTTTTTGGTCGTTGTCTTGTTGAAATATCCAGCCCCAGCGTAACTTCAACTTTGTGACTGATTCCTCAACATTATTCTCAAGAATCTGCTGATATTGAGTGGAATCCATGCGACCCTCAACTTTAACCAGGTTCCCACTGGCCACACAGCCCCACAGCATGATGGAACCTCCACCAAATGTTACTGTGGGTAGAAAGTGTTTTTGTTGGAATGTTGTTTGCCACCATGCATAACGCCCCTTGTTATGACCAAATAACTCAATCTTTGTTTCATCACTCCATAGCACCTTATTCCAAAATGAAGCTGACTTGTCCAAATGTGCGTTTGCAGACCTCAAGTGACTCCGTTTGTGGCGTGTGTGCAGAAAAGGCTTCTTTCGCATCACTCTCCTGTACAGCTTCACCTTGTGCAAAGTCTGCTGAATTGTTGAATGATGCACAGTGACACCATCTGCACAAGTTGATGTTGTAGGTCTTTGGAGGTGGTCTGTGGGCTGTTTTTGACCGTTCTCACCATCCTTCGCCTTTGCCTCTCCAATATTTTACGTGGCCTGCCACTTCTGGCCTTAACAAGAACTGTGCCTGTGGTCTTCCATTTCCTCACTACAGTATGTTCCTCACACAGCTTATATCTCTGCGATAACTTTTTGTAGCCTTCCCCTAAACCATAATGTTGAACAATCTTGTTTTCAGGTCATTTGAGAGCTGTTTTGAGGCTTCCATGTTGCCACTCTTCAGAGGAGAGTCAAAGAGAACAACAACTTGCAATTGGCCACCTTATATACCTTTTCTCATGATTGGATGCACTTGTCTATGACGTTCAAGGCTTAATGAGCCACCAAACCAATTGTGTGTTCCAATTAATCAGTGCTAAGTAGTTACAGGTATTCAAATCAACAAAATGGCAAGGGTGCCCAAATTTATGCACCTGTCTAATTCTGTTTTGATGCATATTGCACATTTTCTGTTAATCCAATAAACCTCATTTCACTACTGAAATATTACTGTGACCTTCAGTTATTTGATAGATCAAAATAAAATTGCTGATTAAAACACCCAAATATTTATAAATGAAAATCATGGAAAATGTCAGGGGTTCCTAAACCTTTGCATACGACTGTAGATAAAAAATTAATTTCATTTGCTAATTATTTATAGTATATGAAAAGGTATATATATATATATATATATATATATATATATATATATATATATATATATATATATATATATATATACCATGCATATACAAATATACAGTTATTCTACTAACTGTAAACAAATCTTAAACCTTTATTATTCTCTGAAACATTTCTATCCTGGTGGGAGTGGTCTATTTTAGCATGACTCCGCCCTATTCACATGGCATCACCTAATGGTTTGGTGAGAATGGAAAATAATGTAAATCCCACATCATGGTCTTCACACCCATCAGATCTCAATCTCACATATAGGAAGATTTGGAGCAGTGTGTTAGACAGTGCTGTCTAGCACCATCATCCAAAACCAACTGAAAAATATCCTTTGAAAGAACGGCGGTCATCAGCCGGCGACTTGTAGCATAGATGCCAAGATGAAAAAAAGTTCATCTAAGGCCTTGAAGGAACATTTTACTTTAAATTTCAGCTACATTAAATATATTCAAAATGCTTTCTGTAAAAAAGTAATTTTACAAGAAAGAAAAAAAAAGAAATTATCCTGAACTTGGATTACTCACTCTCACTCACTCATCTTCTACCGCTTATCCGAACTACATCGGGTCACGGGGAGCCTGTGCCTATCTCAGGCGTCATCGGGCATCAAGGCAGGATACACCCTGGACGGAGTGCAGACCCATCGCAGGGCACACACACACACACACTCATTCACTCACACAATCACACACTATGGACAATTTTCCAGAGATGCCAATCAACCTACCATGCATGTCTATGGACAAGGGGAGGAAACCCCCGAGGCACGGGGAGAACATGCAAACTCCACACACACAAGGCGGAGGCGGGAATCGAACCCCCAACCCTGGAGGTGTGAGGCAAACGTGCTAACCACTAAGAGACTGTGCCCCCTGAACTTGGATTAATTGGATTAATTAATGTGTGGTGTTTCACAAGTTTTTCTTGTGTCTGGGTGCAAAGGCTTCCTCTGTTTTTTCCCACATGCCTGTAGGTGGATTGGCTACTCAAATTTGTTCATAAAAGTAAGTGTGTGTCTGTGAATAACCTGTGATGGATTGATGTACCATTCTAATGCTCCTGAGACCAGCTCTGAATAGCCAGAATAAAGCAGGCACTAAAGCATGAATAAACCAGGTGTTTAATTATAGTGATTTTAGGGGAAAAAAACATTATTTGAGAGAAAAGCAGTGGTGTCTTACTGCTTAAGGTTCTGCACCAGCAGTAAAAACTACCAGAAATGTATTTTCCTCGTGCCAGAATCTTAACCCTTGAGCTGTATGGTATAAATCTAATTTACTAAGTTCCTTTGGATAAAAGTTTCAGCCAAGTGAATAAATATAAAAGAGAATCTCAGAGAATCATGTTTTTTTTTTTTTTTTTTTTTGTAAGTTTGTACAGATTTAACTTATACAACATTTTTTTTTAAAGAAAGCATTTTTTCTCACTTTAGTCTTTGATTACTTGTATTTGGAAAAGGGCAAGCTATCTACAAAACAATTTTCCTGTGCTTACTTAAAGCTCTGTTTCTCCCCAAAAGCATTAAACTACGACAAAACCGACAACCTGGATGTCAATTGGCTTGCTGGTCACGTTCAGTGGTCAGTGTGAGAGGAGCAGACTGAGGACTGGGGATTGACACTATATGTGAGCTATGTGGCAGAGTGGAGCTCAGATTGCTTTCCAGCCCGCTAATCCTGGCCAGGTCACCATGGCCACAGTCTCTTATAGAATGAGCTTTACAACACACACACACACACTCTCTCTCTCTCTCTCTCTCTCTCTCTCTCTTTCTCTCTCTATTACTTCCTATGCATCATTATTATTCAGCCAAATGTGTCTCTCCATCCTCCAAATGATTTATTATATTTAATTAAAAAATACAATTGCTGTTTAAAACCAATTTTGATGGTTTTGTCATTTTCCTGTTTTATTTTCCTAATTAACAGAACTCACATAATGGACATTTGTAAATGTACTGTTAAAATGCAAATCAAGTGGTAATGAATTTGTCATATCAAAAACCAAATGAGAGGGAAAAAAAATAAACAAGAATATAATGATAGCTAATGGAAAAGCTACCGCTACAATGACAAGGAGGGGAAATACAAAGCAGTGAAAGGGCTCAGAGAAGAGAAATAATAGTATTGCAGGATATCTACAAATGCATGCCTCATTACTTCCATGTCCCTTTTCAACACAGACAACAAAGCTTTCTATCTGCTTTCTCGAAACCAAGAATCTAAATGTATTCAATACACGGGTCATATTTGTGTAGCACTTGCATTGTCACTCACCTTCTGCCGTCGTGTATGGTTCATAGATTCTGTAAAGATTTTCACTAAGAATTGCTGCTGTAATAATAGACCTGGGCATCCTCCTAGAGCTATTCTCATAGTATATAGGCTCAACATTATTTTCATACTGAACATCATTTAACTCTTTTTACCAGAAGCTAAAAAATAAAAAAAAATATATAGAAATTTGTACCTGTTGTACCTTAGTTGTGCCCATGTTCAGCACGGAATGTCTTTGTCAGGTCATGCTTCACAGTGGTGATTAATAACTCATACGAATGGAGACACTCAGGGTTTTAAGAATTTGTAGTATTTCATATTATCATATTTCAAATTTGTGTATTTGTGTAAGCATTTGTTCATAAGTGTTCACAGAAAAGATCCATTATTTTTCACACATTTGTTTCTATCTTCAAAGTGATATCAAACCCATTTCTGCTCAAATTTGAAGGTGTTACCTTTAATCAATAAAATGAATGATGCACAGTGCACTAACAGAGTCCTGAATCATTTTATAGCAGACTTAATGAACTATTTGTCTATACTGAAAATGTCTGATACTGTAAGTCACCAGTGTACTTGTAAACAGGGTTGAACACACTTAGCACTATTTCCCTTTATAGTATATAGTTACAGAAGAGTAATTATTATTAATCACACTATCAGGTGGTACTTAGAAGAGGATGAGTGCTTTTGGAGTTTCTTCCTCATGTCATCTCAGGAGGTATTTCAGAAGGATCTGAAGCTACATACAGAGTTCTAGAAATGTCTTTTGTTAAAAGCATTATAGAAGTAAAATTCATATCACAAATGCATTGCGTCCTCTAAAGCAGATTAATGGTTCGTCTTGTACCTGCCTCGATGCAAATATACCGCAATCGTAGATTTATCCGATATCAGTTGCATAACTCTTCCATGATATCATTTTTATTTTTATTCAAGCAAAAAACACTTTTGGAAGAATCTAAGTAGAAGGATGTGTATTTGATATCTCTGCAGTAAATCTTTCCCCATCCAACTCAGAGAACAACAATTCTCTTCTCACTCTGATCAGGGTAAAACTTTAAGCAAATTTTTTTTTACAGTAATCTCCCCGCAAGGCACTGTGACTCAAATGCAGCTTCAGCAAACGTGAGAATAGATTGCTGTAGATAATCGTGCAACGAAGCAAGACAAAGACACACAGCTTGGGTATTATCTGATTCTGATACGTAACAAAAAGTGCTGACTAGTTTAACTCTGTTATCTCGATCTGCGATGCTAATCTGCCCTTCTCACTGAGATGAATACCGGTTTTCAAAGTCAAACGTTATGGATGACATCATATACTAATGCAGAAGATCATGTTATTGGATATTTGCTAAGATAAACGGCAGTGGCTACTGTGAAAAGTGTATAAACTAATTAAATTAATAGAATCACTGCAAATTAAATTAGGGTTAATCATACATCAGAACTTAAGGAGAATTAAAGAAACAAGGATGCATTAAACCATTAATATTGGCCATACTTTCATCTACATCTTACTAAAAATGAGCTTTAAAAATAAATGAATGAATAAATATAAATAAATAAATAAATAAATAAATAAATAAATAAATAAATAAATAAAGATAAAATGTGATTTATTAGGATCTTCCAGACGATGTAACACAAAATACAGATAAAGTTTGATTTATAAGAAGCCTTTGAAACAAGAAAATGTTAAAACAACTGATAAAATTTGAGCTATTAAGCAGAAGTACAAAGTATTTTCTTTATGAAGCTGGTTGAGAATATAGGACAAAAGAAACAGAGCAGCGGCACTTACGAGTACACAGCAGAGAGAGGTCTTTTAGAGCCAGCTTTAGGCCTGTATGGTTTGGGCTCTCCAGCCATGTTGATATCTGAAGAGAAAGAGACAGAAGAGAGTTACGGCATGATTACACCCTTACATCCATCTCAAACCCTATCACTCCAATCAACAGCTAAACAAACTCTCCAGCTTTTTGCACTGGTGCACTGATTACACATCCAAGCTCTCTGAACGATCCCTTATCTAGCAGAGCAAGTAATGAAAAAACAAACAAACAAACAAAAAAAAAACACTGTTGTGATTTGTGATGAAAACCATGGAGTCAAATGTAGGAGTTTAACAGCAAGGGAAAAAATAACAATAATAATATCGCAAAGACAATGCATCAGCTGCAAACAAATTTAATAATAATAATAATAATAATAATAATAATAATAATAATAATAATAATAATAACCTTTATTTTCTATAGCACCTTTAAAAGAACATCTCAAAGCGCTTTGCAAAAGCAAAATAAAAACAACAAAAATACACACATAATATAAAGATTAAAATTAAAGCAACAAAAATAGACAATAAAATAAGCACTATGTAAAGTTACAATTAGTCAAATTAAAAGCTACCCTAAAAAAATAAGTTTTAAGCAGAGATTTAAAAGTGCCAAGAGATGTTGCTTGCCTTATCTCAGTTGGTAATGAATTCCACAGTTAAGAATTACAATCAAAAACAAGGAGACGTGAGACATGCGATGCAGTACTTGTCTGATTAGTATTTATTTACAATTACACCTTTTTAATAACTTTGATTAGCAAGGCGTAATCAGAGAGAGGGATTCAATTCGGTTTCTAATCAATTTTATTTACATAGTGCTTTAAACAATGGACACTGAGACAAAGCAGATTAACAGGAATATATCGTTTCAGAATAAAAATTATACATTTTAAATGTATCCCCTTTATTTTTATCATCAATGAGAGAGCAGGAGGCGATGATGACATTGAAAAACTCCCTGAGACGATATGTGGAAGAAACCTCGAGAGGAACCAGACTCAAAAAGGAACCTCATAGTCATCCGGGAATAGTGACACCGGATAGTGGGATAAAAAAATAATACAAATAACTATAAAAAAAAAAAAAAAAAAACTCAAGAAAGCAACTTACATCATTCACCTGCCTGCTCACTCACAGCAATGCTGAACCCGAGGCACAGCACAGCACTATGCGAGATGTCATTAACATGTTTACATTGATTTGCCATGTAGTTTGAAAGGCACAGAAACTCTACAGTGATGAACAACAGGCAGAAACTAAAATTCATGCACTTCATTTCACAATCTTAGGGCATTACTTCATTGCATCACTACCTAAAGGGTTAAACTAGGCACAAGCACATAGGAATGGAGTTAATGCACATTTGGTCTATGTGATCAGGAAGTGAATCATTATCTTTCATGAGATAAGTCATGAGATGCTCTACATTTGTTTTGAACTCAAAGCAAAAATGTTTGCCATTTCAGCATCTTTAAACTTTGTTTTTTAACTTGAGTTTTTCTTTTGAACAAGTAATGTTGTCAGATTATTAATGAGACCTGAGGAATTTAATGAAATGTCAAATCTATGGCAATTATCTGTCATGGCAAAGCTATTATTTATCATGATCTAATAAAAAGAGTCTCTGAATAAGGCTGATGAATTTTTTCCAAACATCGCCCAGCTCTGCTACAAGATTTTTCGATATGAACACTATACTACACCGAGTCCACATTAAGAACGCAATCCGCCAGTTGATGGGAGAAGATCATGGAGGTTTTGTCCAATCCTACAAACCACACAGTGTAGATAAATAGGATTATGGTAACTATGCACAACTATGTCACATCTCACGTGACTACTTTACGTCTATGTCTACTAACAACATTTATTTATATCTGAAAGTGAAAAACACACACACACACACACACACACACACGCACGCACACACACACACACACACACAAAATACATGACAAAATTGAAGTGACAATAACAGATCAAGAGTCACTATCACACTGTGATGGTTATGTGATATTATGTCTTTTTGGTGCTGTTCTGGTTCTGCCTTAACACACGAAGCAGCTCTAAACAGCTCAGAATAACACTGTAATCCTGTTAGTCATGTTGATCTGTTCAGTGATGATTAATGCCACATCATTTCATATCCAGTGAAATGAGATGTGCTGATGTGGGTGTGCAGCATATCCCATGTTATACAGTATGCTGTAAATAAGGCCACAAAACCCTTGCATCCTAATGTCTAAAGTAGGACTATACTGTGTCTACTGTCACACACACACACATACACACACACATTGCCCAGAGCTGAATCTCTGAGTGCTTGTCCACCAACCCGGGTTGGTGAGCATCTGGCTGAAGTCCAGCTTTAAGCAAGTTTGACTGTGCTGTCAGAAGCAGCAGCAGTGTGTATCATGTACTAGGCTCAGCAGAGCAGAGGTATCCATCAAGGCAGAGAGCTGAGAAAGAGACATGGCAAGAGATAGAAAAGATACTGTCTGTGTCTGAGTAAGAGAGAGAGAGAGAAAGATAGAGAGAGAGAGAGCGAAAGAGAGAGAGTCTGAGAACGGAAATGGAACAAGACAGAATCCAGACAGACAGACAGACAGACAGACAGACAGACAGACAGACAGACTATGGTGAGGTCTCAGCACCTTACTTATACTTTAGATAGCTCATTGCTATTGCAGCCAGCAAGAAGTTGCAGTTAGTGCGAGGAATATTTATTAATGCGCTTGCCTCGGCTCTGTCGGTTGCCTGGAGACCTGTGGTGCTGAAAGCTGAGCAGCCTGGAGGGTGTGAGCTGCTTTTCGGGCTATGGGGAGAGAAAAAATGAAAGCGCCCCATTCACATGGGCAGAGGCTCTGAGCATTCTACAGGACAACACAGGGATAGCGCTTTAGGGAATATATTGAACAAACACACTCACGCGAAACACACACACACTTTTTCCTCCTCAGACTTTCTGCAACGTGTGGGTGAAACAGTGGATATGATTACATGTCATTATTATAACACTGTCAATCATCTTTAATTATACGGTAAAACGTATCCCTAATCAAAATAATTGTAAGTTAAAGACAAAAGGTAGAAGAGCAAGCCTATTTGTAGGAATTGTAGGAGGCAGGTTGCATAACTAATCATTATCAACTTCAGTGGCAGGTGCTTGACAGTTGAATGTGGATCTGTGACTCTCCTGTGAGCTCAAAGCTGGTCTGTTGCTATTCACATATCTTTTTCTGCCTGGCTTTCTTTGTGCAGAGGAAAATGGGTTCCACCTCTCTTACAATAGCTGACAGCTTCATGTATGGAGCTGGAAGGACGAGTTGCTCCGTTTCCTTAACGTACCTCCAGCTTGTCCTTTAAGCTATTAATTTGAAACGTATTATTTTGAAAACAAAACGTAAATACAATATTTCAGACATGTCCATTTCAATCAGCTCCCTTTCTCTAAAGAGCTGGAGAAAGAAATGCAAAGAGTTGCCTAGTAAATGTGCAAACATGGTGTGCATGCCTAACTCGAAAGCCAGCATACAAAGAAGAAACAGGCACAGAGCTCTTTTTCTACGATGAATTTGCTGTCCTTAAGAATGAAATATATACAAGCCGTCCTTGGACACCACAAGCCAAATGCCAAATGAATTATTTATCTGGAAGAAAGAGAGAAGTGATGAAGATTGTATTAGACAGTGAAAAAGGGCTGGCAAGAGAAGTGACAGTCTGGGGCAGAGAGTGAGAATGAGAGAGAGAGAGAGAGAGAGAGAGAGAGGAGAGAGAGAAGAGAGAGAGTGAGAGAGAGAGAGAGAGAGCACAAAAAGTGATGGAATTGAGGGCAAAAGCCTGTAGGATATATAAGGAATCGAGTGAATGACATGGACATGAAAGCCAGCACCAGTTGAAGTTGATGGCTAGTCAGGATGGTAGTTTCTCCAGGAGCTCTCTCAGCCCTAATTTTTCTACATTTCTCGATCTCGCCATATGCTCTCTCTCTCTCTCTCTCTCTCTCTCTCTCTCTCTCTCTACTGCTGGATCATCATCTCCATGAATCCAATCAGAGCTGTCAGTCCACATCTGGAGTCTGGAGTTAACACTACCAGGCTGGAGCGGAGAGATAAACCACAACCAGAATCGTTGCATCATTACAATGCCTAAGATATGCATCAGTGATATTTAAAAACAGTGCAGATTTACGCTTAGTCGTGTCAGTTTCTTTTTTGACGACAATGTCAACAAAACAACACGATAAAACGCTTGTAAACTAAAATATATTTAATTTAAGAATCAAAAATATTCAGATGCACCAACTGCAACTGCATAATACTCAATACTACCTTTGTTTTTGATCTATTTTCTGTTTTTTTTAAAATATATTATATATTTATTCATGCATTCAACTACCTCGGGTCACGGGGAGCCTGTACCTATCTCAGGCGTCATCGGGCATCAAGGCAGGATACACCCTGGACGGAGTGCCAACCCATCACAGGGCACACACACACTCTCATTCACTCACGCAATCACACACTACGGACAATTTTCCAGAGATGCCAATCAACCTACCATGCATGTCTTTGGACCGGGGGAGGAAACCGGAGTACCCGGAGGAAACCCCCGAGGCACGGGGAGAACATGCAAACTCCACACACACAAGGTGGAGGCGGGAATCGAACCCCCAACCCTGGAGGTGTGAGGCGAACGTGCTAACCGCTAAGCCACTGTGCCCCCATTATATATTTATTTCATCTTTACATTGCATCTTCTTTGTGTCATATTTTTATTCTTTACTTTATTCAATTTGTTATTCTCTACTAATTGTTTTTTTTTTTTTTTTATTAAGGACAGTCGTAAAATTTCACTACACGTCGTACTGTGTAGAATTGTGTTTGTGACAAATAAAATGTATAAAATTTGAAGCTGAATTTGTTACCATGTCAAGGATTTATAACACAAGATGGCCGATGATCTGTTTAGGTCTGTAGTGAGGCTTTTTATCATGACACGCGAATCATGACAACATTCACGATGATGACGGAAAGTTTTAAAGACAAACAAAGCATGCCGGTGTGTTTAACACTGCTTTGCATTAAATCTCTAAACATTACAGCTAGACATGAAACCTGATGGACAGATGTTTTGGATTTTATTGCTATTAATCCTCCAGATGTGCAGAATACACACATGTGATGTTTATGTGAACAATTCCTCTCACATAGCAGCTGAATGCACTCACGTCACTGCTGTGAAAATTAAGTATGTTTTCAGCTTATGTTTACTAGACACCTCTTAGCCAGAGCGACTTGCATTGGATCTCATTTTATACACCTGAGGTTTAAGGGCCTTGCTCAGGGGCCCAGCAGTGGAACATTGGTAAACCTGTGGTTTGAACTCACAACCTTCCCATCAGTAGTCCAACACCTTAGCCACTAGTCAACCACATGCACCAGGTTAAGAAAGTACCATGATTCAGGACAGTTTTTGAAAGTTCAGAGGTCGACAAATATAAACAGCTTTATGCTTCTAAATGTTTTTTCATGACAAGACAAAGAAAATCACAAAGCACTAGTTTTTGACAACTCGTTACCTGAAATGTACAGAAAGAACTGCAGGCCCCTTTACGCATTACAGTCACATGGCATCTCAGTCATTCATCACAGGCGTGCTTCCTGACAGAGTGCCGTTTTAGCACTCTTCAACATCGCTCAAAAAAAGCCGACATTCGGTTAGCCTTTTCTAACCGCACCATGTCACATCAACTAGTTAATGCCTTTCAAAGGCGAAGTAAAAAAAAAAAAAATCACTTTGGGCTGTATGAGCAATATGATGAACTGTAAATCTCAGGCTTCCTTTCTCCTCACAGCGACCTTCAGAGAGACAGAAACATGTCCTGTCTAGAAACACACTCACAAGGCTACCAATATGCACCCTGATATATATCGCTGTCACACAGGCCATACATCAGCATTAACACACTCCAACACCATCCCAGCGCTCACATCATGAGAAATCAGAGCAGATTCCCTTTTGCCTTAATTAATACAACTACACAATTAATTATGCAAACAGGAGCCGGTGGGGAAGAAGAATAGAATCAGACCATGAGGATATAACAGAACAGACGTACAGAAAGATGAGAGAAACAGAAGGGAAGACACATGCACGCTTATTTAATTCACATTTCCAGTTTAGTTTCATTAGTTCCATGCTTTGGTTAAGCAGCTAATGGAACTGAATAGATGTAACAACTTTTAATATCCCATTAATAGCTGTAAATAAAACATTATGAACTCTTTGCTTTGTGTACAGTACTAGAGCTTAATGTTACCACATTTCGGAGCACCGTGACACATTTACACTCCTTTTCCGCATACATGAGCTCCCATGAATGGTTACTGTCACTGTAATTAATGATGCAGCGAACACAAACCCTCACATTAAGCGAGCAAGGTTAGTTTTACTTTTGTGCCCCTCGTGATCCTCTTCAACATTATTTTTTTAAATTCTTGGTTTAAAATTGGTCTGCTGCAATATGTTGTCCACAGATGATAAATCCTGCATTAGTGAATATGTTTACCTATCTATTCTTTTTAAAAAAAAAAGAACTGCAAGCCAGCAGCCCACACACTGTTCTCGAGGATGTCAGTGAAAGGCATCTTTAAGCTTACTCGGTTTGACGTTTAAACATAACGACAATTTAAAAAAAAAAATATTGATTAGATTAAATTGTCCAGTTGTAACAAGCTGTGTGTTGTTTCCGATATTTGTGGAGCTGGTTGAAAATCTCATGATCCTTTTGATCCAGCACCATCCATAGCAGATGACTAAGCATTCTCATTTTTATTCTCTCATTTATAACAATTTGTTCTGACGTTAGGATATAAACGTAGCGATCGTGTTTGTTCCTTAATTTATGACTTCATTTGCACGCAATCAAATGAAACCTGGCACCGTCGTCTCGGTCGATCACATTTGTTTGAATTTCTCAAGAGATCAGGCTGCACATTACACTCTCCAAATATTTCCTGCAAAGCTTAAAAAGCAAAGGTTTGGGCTCTATGCAATTCAAAGCATACTCAGAAAATGTCAGGCAAAGGCAAGGTGTACAAAGAAAACCCCAAAACTTTTGAGTGACATTATTATATAGAGAATATGATACTGTATAGACACAGACAATTCAGGGTAAAGAAAAGGTTAGGTGTCAGTTTCCATATGACAGATCCTCACAATAATGGCAATGTAGGCAAAACCTTATTTATCTTTCTTCCTGGGATAAATGTATACTATGAAACAAGCCTGCCTTTCACTACAGTAATACAGAGATTTTAAAAGTCTGAATTTACAGTTTTCAATTAAAAAAAGACAGAAAAACAGAAGAAGAAAAAACAGGACCATGAGTTGTTGATGGCTGTAAAGGTTTAACAATGACAAGAAAAATAAAAAATCAAACATGGTTATTATTTGAGTACATTTCCAATATAAACAGACTCTTCATGCTGTATCTAAAGAGCTCAAAAACAACCATTTTATACATGAACAGATGAGAAATAATCTACCTGTTTACTGGATTACACATGTTGAATACAAACAAAATCAGAGTCGCATGGGCTGGTGACTGCCTGGGGCTAGAATGGCATTTAATCACACCGAGAAATACCGAACGAGACGAACGGAAACGGGCAGGAATAGGCAGACACGGGCAGATACGGACAGGTCCTTGCGAACAGAAGACAAATACAAACAGGCTAACACCAGCACTAACAGGTCCATACAGGTCAAACAGATGCAAGGAAACAGAAAAAGTGCAACAAACCAGTCCATGAACATATAGTTACAATACAAAAATAAGGGCGCCGGTAGAGTCTTTGAAAATACATGCATACTCAAGCAAACCTGGAAAATAATACACACACTGAGGGTTTTTTTTTAAGGCTGCATATATTAAAATGGTGCTTTTCATCGTTGCACAAAGCAACAAAATCCATAGAGATGTGAAACAAAAATCCTCCCTGTGGACATTGCTAATGCTCATTCCAGTGCCTTTTGATTGCTTTGTTGCATTATGTGGATCGCATTTTAAAATAATCTGAGCAAGCTGACATAAGGCTTGTAGCTGTGATATTCTTGTATGATACTGCAGCAGAGCTAAAATAAAAATTATTTTACTTTTTAATGACATTTATCTTTTACACCTTTACATCAGAATAAAATTGCTAATTCATATTATGTGTTTTAAAAAAAACACTTTAAATAAATATACATGCTACATTAGCAGATTAACCTTTAAATAAATCATAGTAATACCCATTTTGTACAGCCATTTTGGGAAGTAAAATTGAGCACCGTGATTGGTCAAACATTATTAGAGAGTAAAATTGGTTTACTTCATCATTCCCAAATTAGGGACATAATTTAATGCTCCAGAGTCAAACAAATCTGATCTCTGACACTAGCCTGATTAACCAACCTCACAAATACGGAGATTAATTTTATGATTAACCCATTAACCCATTAACCTTCTTTATTATTCCTTACTTGTTCATCTTTGAGCATTTTATTTAGTAGCCAAGGAAGTGTTTGTAGGTATGAAAGAAAAGAATTAATGTCAGAAGCCCAACCCTAACTCGAAGCCATGAAACCCTGCTGGATAATCCTTGATATCAGACGCACAACCCCCAAATCCAGCTGGATAAACCAGCAATCCAACAGCCCTGTGGTCGGAGACACACAGTTGACCAACCGGCTTTTACTGCCTCACATAAAGCTAAAGAGGAAAAGATGCAAATCTGAAAAACAGAGCACAGAACAAAGAAGGGAACTGAATCAATTTTAAGACGGACACACCTGGATTATGGAAAAGACTTGATATTCAGCACTTAACTAATGGAATAAAAAGAAAAAGTGAAGTAAAAGAAATAGTTGTATGCATGTGCTAAAAATAAAATGTTGCTATCCTTGTACCAAGACAGCGGAATTAGACTGCCATGAATACCTGACACGAGAGATTTCCCACTCTCCCGTTCTCTAAGCAATATAAACATTTCAGTTTCTGTTTTGATCATTTACAAGAGCTCTCTCTCTCTCTCTCTCTCTCTCTCTCTCTCTCTCTCACACACACACACACACACACGCCTTAATCAAGAACAATGGATGCATAATCTCACTGAAAGTCTTGGTCACAGAGATTCCCAGCCAGAATATTTGCTCATTTTAATCAAGATTTATAATCACATATCGCAATTTGTCCTCCTTTAGGCTTATAATTGAAAAGACTAAAGGCTTTGCAAGATTAATTCCCAAATATGGTGCTTCATATCTCAGAGCCAGAGCAGCACAGGAGGCAGGAACGATACACCGAGAAATACTGTAATACTAAACAAAAAAAAGAAAAAAAAAACTTGTTGCACCAAATAGGCCACTGAGCTCCACTGGAAATAGAATAGTGCCATTTCAGAACCCTGTCCTCATTAGAGAAACGAAACAGACAGTGCATATGTATGGATATGTCTTTGTGTGATGCGTCTTGATTGGGTACGGACTTTATGATTTTGCATCCTACACACAAGTGTCCTACCGATGAGCCGCAGCGAGACCTGCGAAGCCCGAAAAAAACACATTTGCTTGACTGGACTGTTCATAAAAGCATCGCCACTCATTAGAGTGCCATCCTGCAGTGGTGAGGGGTGCCAAGCTAATACATAACCACAGACAGCTCCCAGGCCATAACACTAAATGGGATGTAGAAGATAATATGACAGCACCTGGCACAATATGTACAACTCTGTGGGAATGAATATTAATGGACAGGTTTTTTATTTGTGCCAGACCGAGTCTCTCGGTGTTACTCATTTGTATTCTGAGTCTTATCTGTAAGATCTGCAATGTTAAACCTGCCTCTGGATTATATGATTATATTAGAAATGGCACAAGATTCAAACTTCATGATTTTATTGATATTTATAAATAAATAAGTGTAATAAAATTTGTTTAGATCTTATATTAATACAAATGATGTAAGTATTTCCTTTCCAGGGTGCAATACTGTAACACAGAGTGTTGCAGATGGGATAAAAATACTTTCTTGTTCTAAAAAAAAAAAAAAGAAACACTTTGAATTCAGGTCAGCAACCATGCTTTTGTTAAGATAAAACATTCCAGGTTTTATTTACACACTAAAAAGGATTCCAGCAGGCATGAGCAAGTAATGAACGATGAATTAATGTAGGATGTCTGTAAAATGCATATAATCAGAAGAGTACTGCTGAAAAATTAAACAGCAAAATAATGCAGTTTTCTGTCTCCTAAATACTAGAACATATATGCAATTAAGCAATTTATGTAAATATTTCTAACAACACACACATACGCTGTTTTACTAAGCAGCTCACACTGCAAACAATGTGTATAAGGAGACAAAATTAAACCCTTACAGAAAGGGAAAACAAATAGTTTGTATTTATTTTAATATCGGAAGATGCTAATTATTTATAAAGTGTTCGTCTGGACCATGGTATACACTAAAGGATGCGCTGTTCCTCATCTCAAAAGAATGAAGAAAGCACTGTGCATTTAGGAGTGACCTCTATTATCTGCAGATCAAAGTAATTTTGATGCAAATCCACACAACAACAATAACAACAACAACAATTCAGATAAACATCTCTTTCCACAGTAAATATCCTTTCTTCAGGGTAACCAGGATGATGTTGATAATGAGTTATGACAGAGTTCGTAAATAGGTGCATGTGTGAAAAAACTTCTTCTGTGTATGTGGTGTGTGGTGTGAGTGTGTGTGTGTGTGTGTGTGTGTGTGTGTGTGTGTGTGTGTGTGTGTGTGTGTGCAATTTCCCAGAAAATTAAGGTTCACCCTAGAGACGAAGAGCTACACTGATCATGAAACATTTGCTATCTGGTATGTTTGTGTGTGACTGAATTATCATATAAGGAAAGACAAACTTAATTATAATCACTCTGTGAGCAAGCCGTGACTGTGCAAGGATGCATTGATGACATGAACCATATCGGTAGTAATCAATACTTCATCCTTCATGCACAGATACACAAGGATACATTCTGTCTAATTACGTGAACTCACAAAAGCTATAGCAAGGACAAAATAATAATAATAATAATAATAATAATAATAATAATAATAATAATAATAATAACAATAATAATAATAATAATAATAATAATAATAGTAATAATAATAATAATAATGATAAAAACTATAATAATAAATAAAATAATATTAAATACAACAACAACAACAACAATAATAATAAATAAAAATAAAACACATTTAATCATTACACAACACGCATGTGAGAGTTGAGCTCCCACACTGTTGCATTATCACCTAGGTGGCTCACACAGGTATTAAACCCCACTTGTCCCTCTATAATGATAAAGTTCCCAGTGGCTGGATAACTTACATCGGTGATGGCGGCGCTTGCCTTTGTACATGGTCATTGTAAACGGATCCAGAATGACGGCTCGCGACTCCTCCCTCGCGCGCTGTAAGTACCGGAGATCTCCAGCAGCTCCGTCTCCCCTCCAACAGATCCGAGACACTGCGGACTGTACCATTGTCCCCGTCCCGATAGGGGGGTTTAATAACGCGCCTGACTCCCGAACCGCAACAACAATAATAACGCAGGGTGTGACAGAAATGGGTTAGTCCACTACTACACATACTCAAGAATGCTAACTACAGCTTATAACAGAGATCACAGGTGTGCTATTACTAATAGAATGAACAGTAAATAGTATATAGACGCCATAAAGAATGCTTATTATTATTATTATTATTATCATCATCATCATTCATTCATCTTCTACCGCTTATCCGAACTACCTCGGGTCACGGGGAGCCTGTGCCTATCTCAGGCGTCATCGGGCATCAAGGCAGGATACACCCTGGACGGAGTGCCAACCCATCGCAGGGCACAAACACACACACTCTCATTCACTCATGCAATCACACACTAGGGACAATTTTCCAGAGATGCCAATCAACCTACCATGCATGTCTTTGGACCGGGGGAGGAAACCGGAGTACCCGGAGGAAACCCCCGAGGCACGGGGAGAACATGCAAACTCCACACACACAAGGTGGAGGCGGGAATCGAACCCCGACCCTGGAGGTGTGAGGCGAACGTGCTAACTACTAAGCCACCATGCCCCCACATCATCATCATTATTATAACAACGACTATAATAATAATAATAATAATAATTAGTCGTTCTCTTTCAGTACACTATTGCTACATTATTACTACGTAACTACATTATCACTTCATTACTACATTATTACAATATTAATATTGTTATTATTATTCCAGTGGATCCAGAAGAGTGCGTCATGTGAATACACTTTAAATGGGACTCTGTTAAGTCACAAGGTAATATGAACAGGCCTTCTTTTTATCTTTGTGGCTTCATCTGGGTTTTCTGGTGTCTTCCTTAAACATCCCTGAAATGTGCCAAGAGGCTGATTGGTTAATTAGCCCCAAGTGTAAATGTGTGTGTGTGCGTGTGTGTGTGTGTGTGTGTGTGTGTGTGTGCGTGTGCGTGCGTGTGTGTGTATGTGTTCATGGTGCTCTGTGCTGTACTCCCATTCGGTGTGTGTTCAGGGTATATGCCCAGTGTTCCAGGGATGAGGCTCCTGATCCACTACATCCCTGACCATAATAAAGCCGTTCTAGTAATATTTTTGCATGCAAATACAAATGTGGGAGCTACTGCTGTGATCAGTTGTATGTTTGCTAAAGTTTACAAGGTCAAAGTGAGTAAAAACCTTATAAGATTATTATCACAGAGATCTGTAAATATAAATAGCTTATTTTGCATTCACTGATTGGTGTATTGCTAAGTAGACATGGAAAAAGAGGATATGTAGTAATTTTGATATGAATTGCGCTTTTGGCATCTCTTTGGGGTTGGATGACTTTCTTTTGACCAGAATTAAGAGTGAAAGCCAAGTGAGTAATATTCAGTAGCACTTTGTAGAATAAGTGAATTAATTTACTCTAAATCATGCAGCTTCCTGGAAGCTTAGCTTAAAAACTATGAAATGTGTAGACATTTTTTTTCCTGGGCTGCACCGGAGGTTTTTTACTGATGAATCTATACAGTACAAAAACTGTGAGGTAAATGATTTCCCATAATGATGAACCACTAATTAAATTAATTGGAGTTAAAGCTCCAGCTCAAGGTTCAAGCCATGTTTTTGCACAACTTGGGATATTGGTGTCTCACTTTGCAGAAGCACTTCAACAACGGATGCTTATTTCTAATAAACTGAGACCGTGTCCATACAAATACAGAAACACTTAAAGTGTTTTTTTTTCACTTTTGGCCTTCGGGCTACCAAAAAAGTGCAATTGTAGCTGCAAAAACCTTTTAAAGTCAGCCAAACAATCTGCTGATTATGATGTGATCCAAGCTCCATCACATCCAACATATCGTCGCTGTCGGGCGGAAACCTCGTATGTCCAAATTTTGTCAATTTCATATTTTTTCACATATCGATGCTATTGGTCAGTCCCCACGTGGGTCTGTTATTTTTACAAGTTATTAACCAATCTAAAGTCTTGAAAATATCTTGAGCACAAATCTCATAACTCCATTGGACACTTCACCTGTCCACCTATTCCTCACTCTGCGGGAGAGATTCGCGGCATATTTCTCCTCAAGAAGAGTCACAACGAATCAACACGTCTTCTGAGGTAAATGTCTTCAAAACACTGGGCTCAAAGAAAAAAAAATCTTGACCCCCGCTAGTTCTGGTGCTCGTCTGAGGACAGGAAGACAATCCACTGCAACGCGGACTAAACCCTGTGCATTGCAGATAAGGTACGGCGTTTTTTTACATTTCCTGAAAAATAACGGTTTTGGAGATACGAGGATTCCGCCTGACAGCGACGATATACTTTATTATTGCTATACACAATGTAAACTGAGATTTCTTCATACATTTGTCATATACCAAATAGTGGTGGACACCATAGCAGAAAATCCATAAAATACCCCTCCCTCCATTCATCCATCCATTCATCCATCCATCCATCCATCCATCCATCCTCTATACTCTCTGTCCTACTGGGTTATGGGGAATATGGAGCTTACCCCAGGAGACTCACTGCACAAGGCAGGGTAAACCCTTGAATGGATGCCAGTCTATTGCAGAGCACAATCACACACCAACTCACACAACCATTCACAGACTACGAACAGTTTAGAGATGTCATTCAGTCTACAATGCATGTCTTTGGACAGGGAAAGGAAACCAGAGTGCCTGGTGGAAACCCTAGAGGCATGAGGAGAGCCTGCAAACTACACACTCATATGGAAAGGACTGGAATCGAACCCCCAAACCTTAAGGTGTGAGGTAGAAGATAGGCATATACAGTACATTGCAGTGTGAAATCCATAACTTCCCATAACATTCAAATCTGAAGAACTGACTTCATCAAGCCGCTGTTGAATCATTGTATCATTATATATGAGAGCATTATCATCATTATCATAAGGGAACTTTATCAGGATGGAGTGTTTACACCATTGGGTGCACCTTGTCCTGAAAAATTGCCTCATTATTTTAAACTGAAGAATTCAGCAAAGCTATTAACGGTTCTAACGACTTCCACAAGATAGTTGTACAAAACATTACAGACCGCCAACTGTACTTGATTGTTGATAGCAAACATTGTGGGTTAAAAGCATCCAATCCTTTGTCAAACATACTTCAAATACGAGCAGGTGGTGACTCATCAGACTCATCATGCTTCTTTCTCAGCTTCCAGTTTTTGTTCTTCTCTGTACATTGACATTTGATATAAAGGGTTTCCAAGGGTTTTGTGTGTGTGTGTGTGTGTCATTCAATTCTATTATTATTTTAATGCCTGTACTTTAAAGGCATTTAGTGGCTATTATGTAAAGTGTCCATCTGTCTATGTTATAGAGCACGAATTGTGACAGCTGTTTTTCCTCGTTGCTTTGTCCATGTTTCACATCCACTGCCATTACGATGGAGGCTGTTTCCATTGAAACATTAAATAATTGTCCAGATGTATATTAAACTCCTTTACTTTCCTCAATCTCACATATCAAAGTGCTAAGTGTCAAACTGATGCATGCAGTTAATTTCCAATCACCATGACACAACTCATCTGTGCAGATGTGTAAATGTCATTGAATTTCTTTATTTTAAGGTATTTTCATGTGGTGTTTCTGTTATCTTGTCCACTCCTTGTACTTTGTATTTCAAAATATATACCTGATTTTTTCATGCTTAATAATGCATGCTTAGTAACGCTAGCCGAGTTTGCTGGAAAGGTTCACAGGACATCTGGTTGAGACTAGAGATGTATCACCTGACAATACAACAACATGGTGATCCCAGACAATACAACAAAATGGGTAAGTAGGTTTTAGCAGGAACAAGTGTGCCGGCAGATATAAAGCTCTGGAGCCCAAAAAGGTTTTGTTCATTATTATGAATTCATAGTGATACTCAATATATTTATAGCATTTATTCGCTCAATCTTAGTTGGCAACTAAATTTATTAGAAAATATTAGAAGCAGTAAAAAAATTAATTAAAAAATGTAAAAAATAATTGTCTGAACAGAATAAAAAAGTAGCCACATTTTTAGTTGAGAAAATCTCACATGCCAAAGTGCTAATTGTCAGACGGTCACACAAATATAATTCACTGCAAAATTGTTAAAATTGGGATTAAGATAAAATTTTACATAAAATATTTAATTTAATAATTAAAACCAATTAAACAATATAATAAATAAACATTATTAGAAAAAATATATATAATATAATATATTTATATAAACTTTTTAACCTAAATACATTTTAGCCTAATTTTAAACTACGAATGAATGAATGAATGAATGAATGGATGGATGGATGGATGGATGGATGGATAGATGCTGTAAACTTATCACCAGCAAATACCCCCCCCCCCCATCCATTACATGCACCTGCATGAGTGTAAATCCTACCTTATTTTTTGCATTGTCTGGGATCTCACACCTCTAGTGTCAACCAGATGTCCTGTGAAGCTTTCCAGCAAGCTCAGCCTGTTCTACAAGCTGTAGCATTTACAGACTGTTCATGACTATTGAAATATGTTACAAAAAATAAAAATTGTGTTATCTATTGCAAGAATAATTGCAATGAAATGCTGCAAAAATGCTCTCCTCTCCAGACACAGAATTATGTAATGGTTTTTTACTAGCTTTACATCCACACTCACTGCTCTTAGTGCTCCTTTTTATAGCTAAATCATTGTAACAGGGCATTTAATAACCAATTTCTATTTCAACCGCAGACATTTTACATCAATTTTCAGACAGTCTGGACTAAGAGGCATATTAATTCACAGAACAAGACCTAAAAGTATCTTTCACCTTAAACGGGTACTTTATACTTACTTGCTTTGAATAATTTAAACAATTTTTGAAAACGTATTCAGCAGTGTTTTATTTTCTAAAGCAAAAGTCTGTGTGTGAAATGGAATACATATGGAGATACTCTGGCACAGACTTTGTTTACTCACACACTATAGCTGCAATGAACAGCTGGGACTATTACAAAGATTTAGCATCAGTCCAGACTGTTAGAATTGATGACTAGTTTGTATTATCTCTAAAATGTCAGCCATTTCAGAAAAAGCTAGAATGCACACACTAACAATTAATGCTGTGATTTTCGGAGTGTGAATGTAGCCGTAGTTGATGAGTGTGTTAGCAAAGTTAGTATACAGTAACTAATTATATATAGGTTTAGCAGCCCTGTGTTCTCTGTCAGGCTTTAAATAACAACAGATGCAATAAAACACATGACACATGATGCTAGCATCAGTACATTTAGCACTATGGCAAATGGTTCATTGTCTGTGTTTTAGAGCTATTATATTCAGATGGCCAGTGTTTTGAATTCCATGTTTAATTTCTTTCTTGCTTTTTACTGGATAAATTAACCGTAACTTCTCGCAGGTTTCTCCTGTTTATAGGAGATTATGGAAAGTAAAATGGACCACTTGGCCTTGCTGGGATGATCTTTACTTCTAGAATAAAAATTTATATATATTTTATACAATTATTTAATTATATATATTTTTATATATAGATTTTACTGGATGTAGAATGAAAACAAATAAATGAAAAGAGAGCTTACCATTTCAGCCCTTTATTTCCTGTTGTTTACAGTACATGTCTTTAACAACATAGAACATAGCATATACAGCATAACATATTTTTATCAAAACAAGCCATTTTTAGTTGAGCAAATGTATTGGAACGAGGGACTGATAGGTGTTTTCTGTCAGAGTGATTATTTAAACAATTCAGTTCAAAAAATAAAAATAAATCGCTTTGAACATCTTCTCTAAACCTTCAGTTTCATCTTTGTAGACTGCATTTGCTGTTAAAAATGACAAGCCATCATGTAGATCAGAGAGCTGTCTGTGGGAGAATTCAAGCATTTTGAACCTGAGAAAAAAGACAAAATCAACCAAAGGCACTGCACAAACACTGAGCGTAGTCAATAAAACTGTTTGTTTTGTTCCTGGAAAAGAAAGAAGCCACTGGTGTATTGAACAACAGACACCAAGCAGGATGGCCACAGAAACAGCACCTGCTAATGACAGAGATTAGAGGAGAGTTCTGAAGAAAAACTCAGCACAACAGTCGACGACATCTCCAACAACCTCCACAGGACATGGGTGAAGTTAAAACAATGCACCGTCAGAAGAAGACTACAGGAGCAGAAATATTGTGGCCATACGAAAGGATGCAAACTAGTCATCAGCAGTAAGAATGGTAGGATTGGAGTTTACAAAATAATACAGAGATGAATCGCAAAAGTTTTTAAACTGAGATTAATCTCTACCGAAATGATGGGAAGGATAAAGTGGAGTTAGTGTCATGGCTTGGGTTTGCATGACTGCTTCAGGAACATGCTCACTAAACTTTAGCAGAAGTTTACAGGAACATTTTACCTGGGAATTTACTGACAAATGCATCCAAGTTAATTTGGAAGAACTAATAAGACATCAATTCAAAACACACTGCCAACTCAACACAAGGACTTTATCAGGGGGGTAAAAAGTTGAACGTTTTTAGACCGGCCAAGTCAATCACCAGACCTTATACACCAACTGAGCAAAATTTCACCTCCTGAGACCGACAAGAGAAATCCTGAATCAACAACAACTGATCGAAGCAGCAGTCCGGACGCATGACAGGCTTCATACAATTATTATTAAGTGTTATTTACTTGACTTTTCTGTTTCTATGCTTTTTGTGCTCTAATGTTTTATGTTTTATGATAATTAACACATATAGATGTAAATACCAGGTAATAAAAGTCTAAAATCCTAAACTATCAACACAACTCGCAATGTGTTTGTTGTATAACTCAAACAAAGGCCTTGTCATTCCAATAGTTTTGGAAGGGACTGTATACTAAATCAACTAAAAAGAATATGGGGTTAATGACATATTCCATTTTGAGAATTCTAATAGCACAAGTAGTAATAGTACTTTCACTATAGTGTTAAATATGATATTTCTTACTATCAAACATTATTTGCCATTGGAAAAGGGCTGTTGTGTAAGACTGCCCCCTTGTGGACAAAGCTGAACAGTACAGACACCAATCCAAGAACAGTTTTTATGTAAGCAAACTGCTCATCATCCCTAAAAGCTTTTATAAAAACCTAGATAGATACAAGCGCCATTCAAGACAAAGTGATATGAACATTAAAAAGCATGATTCATCCAGACCTTCTGCAAATAACACACTCAGCAATGCACTTAAGCATGGCCAGTGGTATCACGCTGTTTCATTACCTTTATTGATTTGCTAACAGCAGGCTGTCTGGATGCAGTCATCAGGAATCACTTGTTTTAATCAATATAAAGATGGTAGGTGGAAGAATGTTTCAAATGTATTGTAAATGTATTGCTGAAGACTTAGTGCGAATACGGGTGAAGTAAAAAGACAGGTCTCCAGTTATTATTCTATAACATTACCATTTCAATTAAGTTCAGTTCAATTCGAATGGATTTGTATTTTGCTTTTAACAATAGGTATTGCCATGAAGCAGCCTGACAGAAAATATGGATTTGGTTCTGGATCAATGAGCAAACCAAACACCCTGAAATGACCTGAAGAAAATAACCCTAAAGAGAATAGTCAAACTACACAGACATTACATATACACTATACTCTTACATAGCAGCTGATAAGTACACATTTGCAGGTACAAATATTTAGGTAAGGTCATGCACATCATCCACATGTGCAGTGGTGGCTCAACTGGGGCAGTGGTGGCTCAACTGGTTAAGGCTCTGGGTTGTTGATCGGAGGATCGGGGTTCAAGGCCCAGCACAGCCAAGCTGCCACTGCTGGGCCCTTGAGCAAGGCCCTCAACCCTCCCTGCTCCAGGGGCGCTGTATCATAGCTGCCCCTGCACTCTGACCCCAACCTCCTCAGTTGGGGTATGTGAAAAAAATAATTCCACTGTACTGTAATGTATATGTGGTGATAATAAAGGCTTCTATGTCCTCTTCTTTATCTTCTATACTCGCTTAATCTGGAGCCTGTGATCTTCAGTGCTTACACAAAGTGATTTGAAAAATGAACATAGCTTGTAGATTTTTTTTTTGTCTTACCCTCCTTGTAGTCATGCACACACACACACATGCACATGCACACAGACACACACTATCATTTGCACACTCAAGGGCAGCAGAGTGCAATGGAAAAACATTCTAAAAATATTCACATTTTTGCAGAATGCTATTCAAATAGTCATTAGAGTCTGACTAATCTAATTCAACAGCAGCTCCATCGCTCCCTCACACTTACTCACCCACACACCCAGCAGTAATACAGATGGACCCCCCCTCCTTCCCTAAAACACACACTGCATGGCTCCAAATAATAATGGGACTTCAAATGGCAAAAGCATGGCCCATGCAATCCTATTTTGAGAGGCGGAGACTTTTTCCTCTACTCATCTGTTGAGGAAGAAAATTGCCTTCAGCTCTTCTCTCAAAACACCCCCCTACTATTAGATCTTCACCCCCACCAAGACGTGCTTTCATCAAGTAATATGAGTCATAATGAAGAGACTATTATCCTCGAGTGCTCAGTGTGGGTGTGATGATATCCGGCGTTATGGCAGCGGGACTGTGATCAATACAGCATGGCTGATGGATGGCATAGAGTGGCACTGAGACTGGCAGCCTCTTGTCTGTTTGATGAGACTGAAGTTAGGCTTGTAATATTCTGTAATAAAAATAACTAAAAGGAAATAAATGCCGCATTAAGGGGTCTGCATGTAGGTATCACATATAACATAATAGTTTTATTAACAGATTAGGAGACTCGTAGGAGGATTACGGTTACTCTGTATGGAATGTACAGATTAATGCTGTTTACTAATGGACTACTGCAGAGTTCACAATCAGGTTTGGATGACAGAGAAAGCTCAGTATGTCACTTGTGGTGTATTAATCACACCATCTATCCATCTTCATGTATAGATGATGCATCATGCTTAATTACACCTAATTACAAGAAGAGTGCAAACATAATGCAGCAGCGAGTTAACCGAATACGAATACATTGTTCGGATTGAACACATAATGTATTTTCAAATACAGATACAAATAGTAGGACTACTTTTCATTTGGTTTCTTTCCGAAAACATATTCACATTGCATCTGATTAGAGGTGTGCATTAGGACTGGGATCCTGCAGGACAGAAGAGAAGATCGTGCCAGCGAGAGGTTTTTAATTCATTCAAGTGATCAAAAGCTTATGGGACAAAGCAAGACAACATAAATTAACATGAACGTGAATAATGCATGGAGAAGGTTCATTCTATAAATGATACCTTAGCAATCAATAATAGCTTGAAAGTGGTCACATTTATGTAACTTATTTTTCAAATTTATATTTCTCCTAAAGCTAGAATAAACCAAATCTAAGATAATCAAGTCTATTTCTAGGCACATTTCAGTATTATTAAGCTACATATTTTCTTATTTCATTGTCCGATACATAGGTTTGCTTCTTTCTAGATATAAATCGCTAAAATTAGCACAGTACTCAAGAGAAGAAGAAAAGGTGGAGCTGAAAATAAGCACAGAATTAGGCTAATTTTCTTGCAAGCTTATAAAAATAAATACTAGATTATTTTGAGTAGATTTGACTAGATAAGACATTTTAACTTGCTTAAATGTCATTTTGTGCGTGCGTGAGTGAATGAGAGTGTGTGTGTGTGTGCCCTGCGATGGGTTGGCACTCCGTCCAGGGTGTATCCTGCCTTGATGCCCGATGACGCCTGAGATAGGCACAGGCTCCCTGTGACCCGAGGTAGTTCGGATAAGCGGTAGAAAATGAGTGAGTGAGAGTGAGTAAATGTCATTTTGTGCAATTTGGATGTTTAGATTGGTTTACTACATATTTTTAGATCTATGTTTTGGGAAATAGAAAATAGCCTGATCAAGTAAAGCAGAAATTATACAGAGAAAAAAAGCTGTCTTGTGAACATCTCTAATTAAAAACAAAGGTGGGGCGACAACATGAACAACAACAACAGTAGAGATTAGATCACCCAGATTAGGCCATGCCCACTTTTATATCTGAATACTGATACAAATATTTAAACAAATACAGATAATAACATTCTGTTATATCCTTAGAAGTGCATAATGTAGAACCGAACCTGATCACATGGTGCACAAATTATAAATGGAATAAATGTGCATGCCTGTACCAGGGGTGAAAAGCAATAAAGAAATGCAGGGAAAGAATCAAGATTGAAAGAAAGAGTTGGTGATTCAAAGAAGAAAAAAGAAAAAAACTCCTGATAATAGCACAGGCAGAGAAACATTCACACAAAAGACATGCAATAAAAGCTCGTTCCACCCGGCTGAGCTTAGCAGGCCCTCGGTCCTAATGCATTTCAGGCCTGCATGAGTCACATGCTGAGGCGATGCGTGTCAGAACTAATGGAGAGCGGCTCGGAGGTCAGCTCAAAGAATGCAGCAGGTGTTTGTCCTGGCAGGTGAAAGCTGGCTCCTGTCTCTTGATGGAAACCTCCACAGAACTGCTCCAGGTCAGCAAGGCCTGAGTGGACTAATTGAAAAAGATGTCGTAAATACGAGTGCAGGCACAGATGGTCTACCCCTGAACGTCTTCTCAATGCATGGAGAAAAGGTGATGCTTAGGACGGGAGGGATTCGCTTTCAAGAATGCTCTGAAAGACCGCTCCAAGAAGAAAATAAAGTTTTAATCTAGACAGATGTTTTAATAAATATTGTTCAGTGAAGTCTTTCTACGTGTTCAAAAACATCACAGCAAACACTGTCAAATTCTGATTAGACCAATTATGTAGTATATTGCCGTACTTGTTATACATTTTGTGTATATACTGTAGTTACTATCAGAAATAACAGAATAACAAACTGTAAATTTTTTTTTATTATTTTGACATCGTATGATCAAGGATACGTCTTTTGTGCTTTCAATGTATTCATTTACATGTTACAATTTGATTATACTTAAGGTACCTTTAAAGCTTTACTGTGCTTTGGAAGCAAATTAAATGTACACACAAACTGTGTAAAGGTAAAGCAGGGCTGTACAAACCTTTTTTTTTAAGGAAGCCAGTCACAAAATACTATTTATAAATTATGCAAAACACTGAAATTTGACATTTCTCTGCCCTCTGATTTGGTAAATATTTTTTTGTAATGCTCATAATTTGATTTATAATATTAGATTGCTTAATTACCATAAGTCTCCTGACTTGATGAAGCTTGGTGAAAAAGTATTTTTATTCCTAGTTCTTTTGAAACTGCCCCCTTACCGTTAACTTTGTTAACTTTTTCTCTGTACCCATGACTAAATATCATTTAGAAAATTAATTTTGTTTATTTTGTCGAAATAAACGTTCACTTAGTCTGCTTTTAAAAATAACAGGTAAAAAAGAAAATAATGCCAAAGGTTGGCCATCAAGTGACCTATCATATTGTAAAAGAAAAAAACCATGGGCCAATAAGGGGGAAGTCGTGGCCTAATGGTTAGAGAGTTTGACTCCTAACCCTAAGGTTGTGGGTTCAAGTCTCAGGCCGGCAACACCACGACTGAGGTGCCTTTGAGCAAGGCACCGAACCCCCCCAACTGCTCCCCGGGCGCCGCAGCATAAATAGCTGCCCACTGCTCCTGGTGTGTGTTCATGGTGTGTGTGTTTTCACTTCTGTGTGTGTGCACTTTGGATGAGTATGAGTCACCATACTTAGCTGTATGTCACTTTCACTTTCTTTCACTTTCACTTTAATAAACATCGGTCTTCGTGCCGGCTTTAGATAGTCCTGTATTAAAGGTACAAAAGATATACCCTGATATATGATGATGACACTGCCTCATTAAGAAGGAAACACGTAGTCATATGCTGTTATTTTAGAGAATAATGAATATTATGGACATAATTGTGCTGTTCCAAGTGTCATTAAGCTTTAAGTCTCTTAATTCTCACGTCATCTCATCACTCTCATATCCGAATCATATTCTAAAATGGTGTCCTAAAATAACTGATGAGTTAAAATTAATGTCAATTTGACAATGAGTGGAAATGTAACTGGCCGCTCAATACAGCTATTAGAACCACAACATGTGGAAAGTTAGCAAGGTAAAGCTAATAGCGATCTGGATAGAAAGGACAATATCCTGTATTTTAACATCTTTCCTCACTTTACTGTCTAAAAATAAATACAGCCTTTATTAACACAATTTATTAGTTATGTTAGCTAGGAACCTAGCAACGAATGAGAACTTAAACTCTCCAGCAGTAGCTATAGTGCAAGTTAGATTTCCTAGCAAGCTAGCTAATAATAAACTCGCTCGTTATCACACAAGCTATCCTATTGGTACAAACTAAATCAGATCCCAAACAATAAGCACTTTTATTGTGAATAACTATTGTCAAGCACCTTTATGGTGCAAATAGCTTCTCTTTTTGAATTTATTGCATTAGGCTGTATGAGTTTGGTTGTCATGGTGATGGAGCTGGTAGTATTGCGAGCTTCCGGTTTGTTCAGCTTACTGTGTATGTCGAGTTCTGCACGTTGTCCCTGTATCTAAATGGCTTTGTTCCAGATTCTATTTTTCTTCTAAACTAGTTGGTGTACTGGCTTTTGGTACACTGTCTCTCGTTGTGAACGGATGTATGGATGATGCCCTGCAATGGTCTAGTGTCTGATCTAAAGTTGTATCCCCACTGAAGATTACTTCCTGGAGTAGACTCCAAATCCACAGTAACCCTGACTCTGTTAATGTGGATGAAGCCATGAATTAAAAAAACTGTTTGAGGAAAGATAGTCCTTCAGGTCACAGACAAAAGTACAGTATCACCAACAACCACAGGATGGCACTCAAAGCAAAGGTAAAATAATCTGCTGTTTCTTGAGCCGCACATTGAAGTTAATGCCACTGATCATATCAGCCAAGACATTTAGAAATAGCCACATCACAATTTCACAATGCAATTAATATTTATTACATGACTACTTTAGGTTATAACAAGAGGCCATCATCCTATTTAGAGCCTAAATTCCAGCTGACAGCAGTTTTCAAACAGCTCTGAATGCAGACGGCCTCATTTTCTCTGGGGATATGAGGTGCATAAATACAGCAGGAGCCCATTAATAACACTGTCACACAGGTGGGCAGAGAGACAAGGCAAAGCACAGATAGGATGTGTGTGTGTGTGAGAGCACTCAAGCCTCACCCACTTTGCTACTTTTCACTTTCCTAACAGAATAATGAGAAGGCTATGATGGCTCTCTGTTTACAAAGGCGAAAGTAGTCACTACTTTATGTGTGACTTTTTACTTTACAAATCGTGTGAGCTAAGCTCTATTTTCAGTGAATCATTCCTCCACTGGTGACTGTCAGCTCACTTTCACCTTTCAGCCTCCCTTCTTTTTCAAAAGGGTGGCTGGTCTCGGTGCCATATGGAGGTGAGGGAGGTTGATGGCCTGGCTGTGCCAGCTTTAGGAGGAATTCCCACACAGTCAATGTGTGAGTGAGCAGTTGCGGAGAGATGAACTGCTAATGCTCCACATTTCCTTTCATCTGCTTCTGTTGACCTTTACAGGCCCAAGAGCTGACAGGCTTACACATAACTCGGCTGTGAAATCTGCCATCACGGCTCAGCGCTTTCTCTAAACAAAGGCAAAAACTACAATGACAGCAACCATCCAAAAATGAATGAAGCAGATGTAACAATAAAGCCAAACTTAATCTAACGATTAAAGGAATCTCATCAAATTCAGCATGTTTGTACGTGCTATTGGTACAATTAAGTCTATTGTGTTCAATTTTGGTTAGATTTTACATAACACCAGTGTTCATAAAGCTGCAGCACACATACTACACACACTGACAACTGATATAAACATATACTAGCATTAAAAGATTATTCTGACAGGCATCAGCTGTCATGATGACATCTTTAGTCTTCTTTTTTTTTTTTTTGTCAAACGTTGACTGAAGTGACAGGTTTTTGGTGATACACGGTTGTGTTAGACTTTCCCAATCTGACATTAGAACATCATTATAACTGTCTTTGAATTTCAGTGTACTTCTAGTATGCAAGTGTCAAAACATACTCAGACTAATTTGGGGTATAATAAAATAGATCCCGTATAACAATATACAGTACTTGTGGCAGAGATTGCAATGGTTTCAGGAATATCAGGATATCATGGTTGGCTCCAACTCCACATCAATCCTGACTATGATGAGGTGAATACTGAAGATGAAGTAATGATTGAATCTTAGAAAAAAGCAAAATAGGCTCCTGAGTGATGCACTAGAAAAGAGTTCCTCCTAGCTGCAGGAGTTCGCAATGACCCTTGTTTTTTTCCTCTTTAAATTAAATTTTAAGAAAAGAAAAATAAATAAATAAATAAATAAATAAATAAATAAATAAATAAATAAATAAATAAACAATTATATAAATGTAAAGTTAGAAATGAGTAAAATGCCACGAAATAAGATTAATAATCTTACATTTGGTTAACTGCAATCATATAGTAGTAAATACTAGATAAATCCGATTATATTCAAGTAGATTCCAATGAAGAGCATAGATTGTCTAAGATGTCATATATTTTTTGCAATGCACCAGATATTCACTGACCTACAAAGTTCTGTCATGAATTTCATGTCATGTAAGTCAGTCTGAAAAGTTTCATAACATGATCTTATTTCAACAAAAGTCGTCGCTATGCCATTTGATGCATGTCTTATATTAACTTGATGAAAGTAGTCTGTTGCACAGCTGATACCTGTCAAAACACGCCTTTAAAAAATGCTAATATATATTCATGACAGCTGTCATAAAGGACTTGTGTAGCTCTCTACCCTAAAGTAACGTGGCACCCAATTTTTAGGGTGCTGATTTCATGGTTACTTAATTTGCAGGGTGCATATTATTGCCCTAATTAATGGCATGTAGCTGGAGCAGTGTGTAGGAGGCAACATTTTTCCGCCACAATGAGAATCAGAATGGCATGCCGAGACTTCCATGGGTCAGGGTAATTACAGCTGCCACACAGATGCAAATCATGTCCAGTTGTGTAATGCTGAATGGCGTGTTTAGCTTGCAGCAGAGGATTAAACAGGCAGCAGGGCACGTGCAGGTGATGATTAAGGCATGAATAAGAGCGTGTCGATCTGGAGAGATAAAGGTCAGGCTTTCCATCAAGGACACCTGAATCCACTCCATAAAGTTGTGTGTGCATGCGGGACTTGTGAAAAGGTCGTGCAGCATTCCTCTCCTGCGGCTTTACGTACGGTGCTGTCACTGCTCACCGATTTAGTGACCTCTCCATCAAATTTCAGAGAAAACACTGTAACTTCTATAACAAATACACCTGACCTGAGTCCATGTATTTTTGAGCAGGAGTCAGGTACCATCACCTCACCAGTGCTCAGCCTTATATGCACTGGGAAAACTGGCTTCAATGCTTTCCAGTCTGCCTTCACTTGTCTACTCAAAAGACCCAGGCATTTTTTTATTAGCCCCACATGTCTTAAGTCAAGTCAAGAAGCTTTTATTGTCATTTCAACCATATATAGCTGTTGCAGTACATAGTGAAATGAGACAACGTTTCTCCAGGATCAAGGTGCTACATAAAAACAAAGACAGGGCTAAAGACTTGTAAGTAGACTTGTAAGACTTAAAGACATACACAGAGACTTACTGTATGAACCCACAGTGCAAGCCTTATAAACAGTTCCTCGACCATCAGTGTGTGCTGGACACTGGCTGAATAGAATTATAATGAGTGCTTTATAAAAGCAGATTGGTTTGTTTCTGCTGCGTGGACACACTCCACACTGCATGAGGCTCCATTGCATGCTGTTTTTATGAGATGCTCAGAATAAATGCCAGGCGCAATCAGAGCAGCACTCAGGTCAGTGATATGGGAGATAAAGATTCAGCAGTGATAAAGAAGAGCTCAAACCTGCAGAAAGCGAGTGGAGGTTCAAGCAGATAAGCACAGGAGTTTTATTAAATTATGATGAGACCAAATCTCATTTCAACAAACTCTTCTCATCCTTACAAGAATGATTAAGGTAACAGAGGTGTAATATCATGACTGGTGGTTTAAAGGGCTCATGGCATTTAAGCGAAGGTCCACAATGATAAGACTTCATTTACATACCCCAGAGGCTGGTTGTAATGTGATGTGTATATTCTGTTACAATAAATTAAGCTGTTTTAATGGTCATCTTATTAAATGCACCACTGAAATAAAAACGTTAAATGTTAATTTGTGTTAAATACCTTAATAACAAATGTTAATGAGAATAATATGCTTCATTAATATATGACTTAAGGGCCCTAATCTCAATGTGCTTCACATGTATAAGATTAAACACATAACTGATATCTACAATATCTACAAATCGTCGTATAATTGTCAGAATTTCCCCCCCTCTCTGTATGTGGTATGGTTCTGAGTGTGATAAAAGCTACTTTCATGCCATTTTCCCATGCATTTATTTACATTGCTTGCACTTTGGTTCCTTTTCTTATCTCCGGGGTGTTATCCATATATTGTCCCCTACCTTATTTAGTTTGTCTGTTTATACCTAGCTGTTTCTTTGTCTCTTAGCAAAGGCATTAATATCTAAAACTTAGATTTTGCTAAGATTTTGTATATCGTTGTTTCTCTTGATGTTTGACCCTCACCTGTTTTCCATATATTACGATGGAACTTCGATATGATAATCATAATAACATGGCGTGTAGGCACTTGTGTCTTGCCTTTAACAACCAGATCATTGAAAGAAGATAGGATCCAAGACTACAAACGGACCGGGTCAGATATGTACACACTGTTAATATGGATTATAAAACACACATACTGAGCTGTGCAGCATCATATGTGTTTTCTGGAACACGATTTCATAATTCCATCTTAAGCATTGGCTGAGCTGTAAGTGCGCCTCCGGACTAACACAAATTTTTTGTAATGGGCTATGCTGCTTCCGGAGATCAGCAAGATATGCCAGAGTTAAACCATTAAACATAATGAGCAGGGCTTGGTAATCAATGCAGAACTTAATAGCTAGCCAGTCGTTTGAATAACACTGGTATAATGTGCTGACATTTTTCCTTTCCAGAACAGAATTGAAGCTGAGCCAACAGAGCAGCCAGCCAGCAACACGTTACAGTAGAGGTTATAAAAGCATGAATCAGTTCCATGCATTGTGTACAGTTTACATATGTCTTATGATACAAACCTTTTTTAAGTGATAATTTGAAAAACAGCCTTCGTGCTCGCACCGATGTCCTTCGTTTGTTAATATATTGGCAGCTTCTGTGTCATCTTCATCCTCAACTTCTGTAGCTAAACCTTGAATATTTAAGAAAACTAAATGAAAATGAAATATATTTTGTACAGGCAGCTTCCCCTCAGGTTTCAATATGAAATTTTAGCATTTGCTCTCTGTAATGGACAATGACATTTAGAAAAATGCCCTTTACCGGACTTTTCATTTCATAAGCTATCATTTGTGATGAGTGTGATGAGTAAAATTGCTCTAAATGTGGTTAAAAAGAGTTTTAAAAAGAGACAAAAAGACATCTTTGGCTTACAGTGCTGCCATGACTTGATTTATGCATTCATCACCTCTAACCACTTTATCCAGGTAAGGGTCATATTGGACTAACTTATTTAAGTCCGTAGCTCTGTGTCGTTCCATGTTGTCATGATTCAGCCCGGACTTTTGGCCATGTGCTATTGTTGTTGTCACGTGTCTGCCCCGCCTTCGTCTGCTCCTCCCTGTTTCATCACCTGTTCCTAATGTTGTCATTATCTTTATTGTATTTAATTGAGCCGTGTTGCTGAATGCAGCGTGGAATCATTAGTTTCATTATACCCGGTGTGGTGTCTAGTCCAGGTTAAGTGTTGTCATCTGTTTTATTTCTGTTCTCATCATGTTATTGTACCTGTCTTCATCATTTATTAAACCCCCTTTCATTTGAAGCTATCCTGCCTACGGGTCTGTCTCCTTCCAGCCCCCGGTTGTTACAGAATGATTCCGCCCAAGTCACTCAGACCCAGCAGGATGGCTTCAGCTCGGACCGGTTTTTATTGTCGTTTTCTCCTGGACTGTTCCGGCAGTTCTTCGAGCTTTTTCGGTTTTTTGGTTGATATCGCTCTGCCCTTTTTCCTGTTAGGGACGCCGCTCCAGTTTTCGGTTCCGTCCAAGGCAGACGTCGCCTCACTTCCGTCGCGGAGGATGTCACCATTCAGGGTTTTTTGCTCCTTTTTGTTTTTTGGTGCTCTGCGGCATCGCCCCGCCCTTTTTCCGGCGAAGGAAATAGTTCCGATTCCGTCCGAGGAGGGC
Source organism: Tachysurus vachellii (assembly GCF_030014155.1). Classification (NCBI taxonomy): domain Eukaryota; kingdom Metazoa; phylum Chordata; class Actinopteri; order Siluriformes; family Bagridae; genus Tachysurus; species Tachysurus vachellii. The sequence goes on along the minus strand of NC_083464.1, from coordinate 7,585,453 downwards.
GCCGCTTCTCTTCTCCGCGGGGGGTGCTGCAGGCCCAGGGCGATGGATTCTTCCCACCCTCCCACCCTTGGTATTCTGGTCTTCAGGACGTGAGTCTGGCTGCGGGGTGTCGGGGGTTGTGTTCGGCCCGTCAGCTCGGCTGTGGATATCGCTCTGCCCTCCAGCTCGGCTGTGACGTCATTCGGCCCTTCAGCTCGGCTGAGGATATCGCTCGGCCCTTCAGCTCGGCTGAGGATATCGCTCGGCCCTTCAGCTCGGCCCTGGAAGCCGCGTGGCTCTTCTGCTCGGCTGAGGACGTCGCTTGGCCCTTCTGCTCGGCTGAGGACGTCGCTCGGCCCTTCTGCTCGGCTGTGGACGTCGTTCGGCCCCTCTGCTCGGCTGAGGACGTCGCTCGGCCCTCGCTGCTGTGCCGCCCTGTGCCTTACTCCCCCCGCTTGCCTCGCCGTGTGCCTTACTCCCCCCATCGGCCTTCGCCGTGTTCCTCGTTCCCCCATTCGCCTTCGCCGTGTTCCTTGCTCTCCCCATCTGCCTTCGCCATGTGCCTCGCCCCCCCTCCTCGACTCTGACAGGGTTTGGCGCTTCGGGAGCCACGCCTTGGGGGGGTCTGTCATGATTCAGCCCGGACTTTTGGCCATGTGCTATTGTTGTCATGTGTCTGCCCCGCCTTCGTCTGCTCCTCCCTGTTTCATCACCTGTTCCTAATGTTGTCATTATCTTTATTGTATTTAAGTGAGCCGCGTTGCTGAATGCAGCGCGGAATCATTAGTTTCATTATACCCGGTGTGGTGTCTAGTCCAGGTTAAGTTTCATCATCTGTTTTATTTCTGTTCTCGTCATGTTATTGTACCTGTCTTCATCATTTATTAAACCCCCTTTCATTCAAAGCTATCCTGCCTACGGGTCTGTCTCCTTCCAGCCCCCGGTTGTTACACATGTAGCTCTGTTTTCTCATTTCACTATGTACTATGTCAGCTATACATAGTTGAAAATGACAATAAAAGCTTCTGGACTTCTTGACTTGACTTGGTTCCGGAGTCTATCCCGAGAAATGTGGGTGTGTGGTGGGAATACACCCTGGAAGGCACAGTACATCGCAGGGTTGCCTTATTTCAGTGAAAAACATTTTTCTTCAAATGTAACGGATAAGTTGATGGTAAATATCCATTTTGAGGAAAAACCCTTATCAAATGGTGATATATTGCAAATCTAAGATCTACAAACACAAACACAAAAGTCGTGGCCTAATGGTTAGAGAGTCTGACTCCTAACCCTAAGTTTGTGGGTTCACGTCTCGGGCCGGCCATGACTGAGGTGCGCTTGAGCAAGGCACCGAACCCCCCAACTGCTCCCCGGCGCTGCAGCATACTGAAAATGGCTGCCCAATGCTCTGGGTGTGTGTTCACGGTGTGTGTGTTCACTGCTGTGTGTGTGCACTTTTGGATGGGTTAAATGCAGAGAACGAATTCTGAGTATGGGTCACTATACTTAGCTGTATGTCATTTCACTTTCACTTTTTTCACATGTGTACTGTGATACATTGTATGAAAGAGTCAGGCCAGCCATTAAAAGATCTTATAACGTTAACAATACTGGCTATTAAGTTAGGTCTAGATTTGAGACTTCTTGTTTAAGTGGTTGCTCCTGCATGCTTGTCTCTAAAGTTAGCCAGAGAAAGTGGTTTTAGAAAAAGCACTAGATCATTCATTCATTTTCTACCACTTATCCGAACTTCTCGGGTCACGGGGAGCCTGTGCCTATCTCAGGCATCATTGGGCATCAAGGCAGTATACACCCTGGAGTGCCAACCCATTGCAGGGCACACACACTCTCATTCACTCACGCAATCACACACTACGGACAATTTTCCAGAGATGCCAATCAATCTACCATGCATGTCTTTGGACCGGGGGAGGAAACCGGAGTACCCGGAGGAAACCCCCGAGGCACGGGGAGAACATGCAAACTCCACACACAAGGCGGAGGCGGGGATCGAACCCCCAACCCTGGAGGTGTGAGGCGAACGTGCTAACCACTAAGCCACCGTGCCCCCAGCACTAGATCAGTGACTACATATAAAGAAACCTCAATACACATAGAGGCTGCAAATGACCTTTAGAATAAACAACCATTCCTTCTTTTCCTTATTTTTATAATACCATATTGAAAAGAGCGGGTTCTGTTGCATTGCTTTAAAGGAAAGAAATCATTTCATTAGTTTATATTTTCTTACAATAGCAAGTTCTGTTGTCAGCAGATAACTGGCCACACGGTAGCTGCCACAAATGCCTGCCTTTATCTGGACACAGAGCTGCTGCGTCCGCTCTCGGATTAAAACCGTTTCCCTTCTCCTCTGAATTGAATAATATGTGTGTGAGTAAAATTATACACTCACTGTCTGCTTTAATGGGAATAAAATATGTGATCTCTGTGGCATGGATGTTGGTGCCAGATGGGCTGAGACCTTTGAGTATTTTACAAACTGCTGATCCCTTGGAAATCTCTTGGAATGGTGCAAAAAACAAAAAACATTCAGTGCCAGACAGTGCTGTGGTTGGAAAGGCTTTGTTGATAAAGGAGAGAAACCGTGATGAGAAGAAAAGCACCTCATGGTGCACAAAACATTAAACTCTGAGGTGGATGGACAACCATAGCAGAACACCACATCAGGTTCAATTCCCGTCAGTCAGTCCAGAACAAGAATATGACACTATGATGGGAACAGAACCACCAAAAATACAGGATAGTAGATTAGTAGAAAATTACTAGAAAAAAACACATCACATTTTTCCAGTCTTATCAGTCCACGACTGTCCATTCTGCAAGGGTCCGTGCCCATGATGGATGACAGGAACCAAACCCGATTATTTGAAGCCAAGTTTGTCTGCTGTTCTGTACCTCTCCTCTTAATGCTTGATGCGTTATGCATGCTTTTTTTATTAGAGACTTCCTCGTTGACTCGTCTGGTCATTCTCCTGATTCCTCTTATCGACTTGGTGTTTCAACCTGCAGACCCTGTGCTCACAGGATGTTTTTTTTTTTTATTCAAAATTCTGTATAAACCATAGAAACTGTTGTGTGTGAAAATCCCAGTAGATCAACAGCCCATCTGACATCAACATCTATGGCATCTAACCCTAACCTTAACCCAGAGATCACAGTTTTCCCTATTCGGTTGTTTGATGTGAATGTTAACTGAATCTCTTGTTCTGTATCTGTGTACGTACGTATGAATGTATGTATTTATGCAATTATATATATCGTCGCTGTCGGGCGGAAACCTCGTATGTCCAAATTTGGTCAATTTCATATTTTTTCACATATCGATGCTATTGGTCAGTCCCCACATGGGTCTGTTATTTTTACAAGTTATTAACCAATCTAAAGTCTTGAAAATAGCTTGAGCGCAAATCTCATAACTCCATTGGACACTTCAACTGTCCACCTCTTCCTCACTCCGCAGGAGAGCTTTGCGGCATATTTCTCCTCAAGAAGAGTCGCAACGAATCAACACGTCTTCTGAGGTAAATGTCTTCAAAACACTGGGCTCAAAGAAAAAAAAATCTTGACCCCCGCTAGTTCTGGTGCTTGTCTGAGGACAGGAATTTAGCGCAAGACAATCCAATGCAACGCGGACTAAACCCTCTGCACTGCAGATAAGGTACGGCGTTTTTTTATTTCCTGAAAAATAACGGTTTTGGAGATATGAGGATTCCGCCCGACAGCGACGATATAACAAACACAAAGTGAGATAATTACTTAAGACTTCTCTGGCTAGGACCTCTTAGGCATTTCTAGGCACCACTTCAATTGGAGAAAATAAACAGGACAAAACAAATGCTGAACTCCTGCTTCCGTTTTTTAATTGAAATAAGGAACTCTCTGCCTCATAACAAATGTGTTCTGATGTGAGTAACATCCTTGCTGTGTTTGCACTCCTTACTGAGCGACGCCTGGTCTCAAATACACACACAGCTGAATGTAACAGCCTTAATAACAATGTCATCTCTTAATATGACAAACATCCTGAGGATTACATACCCAACACCTGTTAACACACACACATACTGTGGTGCAAAAAAGAGTAATGATGACATATGAAATAAAATGAGTAAATTTTCAAGTCAAGAAAACATTCACATTATTATAACATGTCAGTATTTCACACATGTACAGCTATCTTTGTCATAACTACCCAAGTATAATATGATAACTAGCTAGCTAACTGATAAGATAAAGTTAACTAGCTAGCTAAGTGCTGAACTCTGATGGCCACCGATCACTGCAGTGCTTTGTGCACATGGTCATAGTTAAGTAGTGAGCAAATCATTCTAATATTTATGTAGTTTACCATAACCTAATACTACCCCTATCATTTTTAACCTTAAAAATACCCCTCAGTGTAAAATAACCCCATCTGTCTTCACCACACCAAAACATAATACCCAATTCATACCGCTGACCTCTTACACTAACCATAACCTCAGTACACCTGTCTTTATCCCTGACCCTAACCTCAGTATGTTAAAATTTATCCCTGGCCTTAACCCTAAACTCAGTACACAACGTTATTTCTGACCCTAACCTCAGTACACCTACTTTTAATCCTGACCCTAACCTCAGTACACCCCATTTTAATCCTGACCCTAACCTCAGTACACCTAATTTTAATCCTGACCCTAACCTCAGTACACCTAATTTTAATCCTGACCCTAACCTCAGTATACCTAACGTTATTCCTAACCCTAACCTCAGTACACCCCATTTTAATCCTGACCCTAACCTCAGTATACCTACTTTTAATCCTGACCCTAACCTCTGTACACCTCATTTTAATCCTGACCCTAACCTCAGTATACCTAATTTTAATCCTGACCCTAACCTCAGTACACCTAATTTTAATCCTGACCCTAACCTCAGTATACCTAACGTTATTCCTAACCCTAACCTCAGTACACCTAATTCTAATCCTGACCCTAACCTCAGTACACCTAATTTTAATCCTGACCCTAACCTCAGTACACCTAACTTTATTCCTAACCCTAACTTCAGTACACCTAAATTTAACTTTAGCTTTTTTTAGTTTACTAAAACTAAACTTTAACTTTTTTTAGTCTTTTAATCTTGAAAAAAGATGAAAAAACTAGTTTAATCTTGACCCCAACCTTAGTACACCTAAATTTAATGCTGACCCTGTCCCTAACCTCAGTATACTGTCATTTTTATACTATACTCAACTCTCAACTCACCTAACCCTAATCTTACTACAATTATATCCATATATGTCTAGCCTTCATACTAAAACAACCAATATCCAACATTGTTGGATATGTAAGGCGTTCCATTCATCATTTTATTTCCATAAAGAGTTAAATACAGACATAAGCCATACATCCAAACATTTTCCTAGGATGACAGGAGGGGCTGAGTTTCAGACCACATTGTGCTAGAATTGAGCTGGATTTGGGAAAAGCCCAGATTCATCCCTATGCTCACAGAAGATGCTAATTCATTCATTCACTGTGAAGGTAAGGGTGATTCAGTGGCTGTTGCCAACCAACAGAGGCCTGGGAGTAAACAGCTGATGGCGTGTGTGTGTGCCAAGCTCGTCTCTCCGGCACCCCTCACATCGGCAGCACCGCCTGGGCAAAGTGAGATGGATTATCCACACGCTTTCTGGCAGGACAAACACACTAATTCTGTGATTAGATATTTGAGTCTATTCAGTGGGAAATGCTAAGCAGTAAATCAGCCTCCCAGCCAGGGACAGAGTTAACATTTGCACGTCTGTCTCAAAAAAGCTGTTGTGTGTAGTGTGGTGTCCAGCGCTTTAATTCTCTGAAATCTGCATAGAAATGTGATTGGAGCTTTATCATGATTAACCGAGTGAATTTAGCACTGGCATGTGAGCGTGTTTGTCTTTATTACAGGATTTGGCCATAGAACCAGACAGCAATAGTGAAATGTGTGATGTATGTGGTGTGTGGATGTGCCGACTGGGCATGTCCTGATTATTATACGATTTACTATGATATACAACACACACTTCAGTGTATTCTCACTAGCCCTGCTTTTGGCAGGCAACCGTTTTGGGCAATATTTTTCACAATCCTTAGAGACCGTCCCATTTGGATGGACAGCTGTCTTCCAAGGTACTGTATTTCAGCCAAATTTGATGCCAGCATTGTCTGTATCATTCTAGACAATCACTCTGTTATGAGCTGTCAGGCAAAATTTCAAAGAAAGTTTGACGAACATGCTGATTTAGAGAACAACTGACTGTTGTCATGTTATTCAAAATGTGTGGCGGCTTCCGAGAAACTTTCCCATGGTGAAATTTAGAATTTTTTTTCATCTAAAGTTTTGAAACATAGTGAGTGTTCCTGAGGATATATTTTTGTTTTGCATGTATCTCTATCAAGAAGTAAAGCACCATTTTTGGATTCCCACAAACATGATAATGTAGAAAATTACAACCAGCATTTAATTAAAGACTGAATTTTCCCTGACAGCCACTGTGCTGAAATCATACAGTGTTCACATGACCGGACTAAAGCAACATGATCAGATTTCCAGCTTTAATCTAACTGAGATCTGATTATTCAGTACTTTCTGGACCCACATGTCACATGACTTTTCAAATCAGACCTCAGTCACTTATGTATGAAGTGAAGTGAAGTGATTTTAATGAAGTGACGTGACATACGGCTAAGTACGGTGACCCATACTCAGAATTCGTTCTCTGCATTTAACCCATCCAAAGTGCACACACAGCAGTGAACACACACATTGTGAACACACACCCGGAGCAGTGGGCAGCCATTTATGCTGCGGCACCCGGGGAGCAGTTGGGGGGTTTTGGTGCCTTGCTCAAGCTCACCTCAGTCGTGGCCGGCCCGAGACTCAAACCCACTACCTTCGGGTTACAAGTCAGACACTGTAACCATTAGGCCACGACTGCCCCATATGCAGATATATATTTATTTATTTGTTCCAGAGTGTATTTATTTATTTTTCAGAGTGCGTAGTGTTCAGGAAAGAACCAAACACTGTGGTGACTAACCACTGACTTCACCACTTCCTACTGGATTTCTGGGACCACCAACAAATGTAGAACATGTTATATAACACCACAGAGACAGCTGTAGATGAATTAAAAACATGTTCAAAACCATTCAAAAAAAGATATGTGTAGCCAGTGAAGGGATTTAAGAGCCTGTGTGATGTGATGCCTCATTGCTGTGCCTGTCAGGACTCTGGCAGCTGCATTGTGAACGTGGTGTAAATTAGTAATAGAGCTCTCATGTAGTCCCGATAAGAGAGTCTTGGGTTAAACCAGTCTACAAGTTTCTCACTATCTTAAGTGGAAAGAATGTCATGGACCTTATAGATACCGAGGCGCCGACAGGAGGTCTGGAAACCAAACTGAAAAAATGTAATGAAGAATATTTAAATTGAGATATCTATTTAAATGAACGGATATCACCTTCTGAGAAATAGGTGTTAAAAAAGGGTCTGTAATTACCGAGCACTTAGAAGTCGTGATTTCTTTTCCTCGGGAGACGCTGACAATATTGAGAGTAAGTGGAGAAATACTATAATGACGGATTATATATTCAGGACATCAACTGATAACGAGCTAAAAATGTGCTTAAACAGTTGGTAAAGGGCCAAAAAGGACAGCTGGAATATTTCAGAGCTGACATAACCTCAGGGAGTATTTAAAAAGTTAGCTTAGTAATAATTACTAATATGACTAGCTAAACCATGGTAACACTTACAGAGAGAATATATGGAATATAGTGTCTCCAGACATGAATATGCAAAGACTCTCACTCATCTTCTACCGCTTATCCGAACTACCTCGGGTCACGGGGAGCCTGTGCCTATCTCAGGCGTCATTGGGCATCAAGGCAGTATACACCCTGGAGTGCCAACCCATTGCAGGGCACACACACACTCTCATTCACTCACGCAATCACACACTACGGACAATTTTCCAGAGATGCCAATCAACCTACCATGCATGTCTTTGGACCGGGGGAGGAAACCAGAGTACCCGGAGGAAACCCCCGAGGCACGGGGAGAACATGCAAACTCCACACACACAAAGCGGAGGCGGGAATCGAACCCCCAACCCTGGAGGTGTGAGGCGAACGTGCTAACCACTAAGCCACCGTGCCCCCCATGCAAAGACTGATTATTATAATTTTTTTTGCCTTCAATAAAAAAACATTACGTTTTATATGCATGGTAGATTAGATAAAGCTAATTAGATAATGTTTTCAACTCTTCAAGTAATGACTTCTATTGCATGTACAAAACTATCAAGACAATTTGAGCAAAAATGACAGATTCTGCTTGTTTGTCAAAATGATGTCAGGTTACTTAAGCAATTGCAAACTTGAGCAAAAGTGCTGGGATTTGCTGCAGGCAGGAGGCTTCAGGCTGATGTACAGTATAACAGTATTATCAGTATTATAGAACAGTTCTATAAAAAAAGAAATTAATAAAGCGCATGTGACATCTTCGAAAGTTGAAGAAACCACACTCATCTTGTAACAGGTCACTATCTCGCTATCTCTCTAACACTGATTTGTACATTTCTGTTAAATGTGCTACCGGTAAAGTTTATTTTCTTCTTCATCTGATTTCTGAAAAGGATCCTATGCAGTGCCCTCTGATGATATCGCTAACACTACTGTTATAAGAGGAAGAGGAACCAGGAACTGGAGTGAACACACAGTAAAATGTCCCAAGGCGGTTATAGGAATTATTGGCACATTTAGAACCCCGGTCGACCAATCAAATTAGTAGACCGGAACTAACTGTTGTATAAATTACTTTATGGCTTAGCCTACAGCTGTCATCCTTAATTATTTCATAATTAGATTATTTCTAGCACTTATCACAGTTCTGCTTTCTCTGATCCTCTTCTTTTTGTTTTTCCTTATTTATTAGCTTCCAAGCTCTCTTCATTTAGAAGAGCGTGTCACTTGCAAGCAAGTCCCATATGCTAGCTAGATGTACAGAGGTAACTGGTATTGCAATGTACATTATCCAGTGGAGGTTTTGGGGGAGTTGTACACTTTGAAATGTGACATTTTGATGGACTTAATGTCAGCCTGGTCCAATTCTGGGGCCCCAAGCAATTGTATATCTTGCTTATCTACAGTATTCATATGATACATCTATTCAGTCACAGTCTCTTTTCTTAGGTGCTGGTTTGTACATTATTGACTAAATACACTAGTAGCAGCTCAGTAGTTAAGGTAATGATCAGAGGAAATCCCAGGTCCACCAAGCTACTGCTGCTGGGCCCCTGAGCAAGGCCCTTAACCCTCAAATGTATAAAAATGAGAACTGTAAGTTTTCGGGGTTATTTCTTCCTCATTCCATAACTTTGAGTAATAGTGTACGTGTTTTTTCTCTTATATATTTTTCTTTCTTTAGTCCATCGACAAGCAAGTTATTAAAGTTAAATTTATTATTTCTTAAGAAAGACTTTCACGCACAGTAATTTTGGTTAGTCTACGACTCTTGGTTTTCAGATTCAGATTTAGATTTGCACTAAATGTTCATTTAATTTTACACATTTTCTAGACGGTCCCATAAAAAAACATAAAATCAAATGATAATATCATGATTATACTATATTTATAGTATAGTTTTTCACACATATCAGAAATGGGCTTGAAGAAGGCAGATTGGGGAAAACGGAGGTAAAATGGTTTTGTTACAATATACTGCATGTATAAGTGCAGTTCAGGAAAATCTAGGTTTGCTGAGATCTTGTTTCTTTTCTAACAGTAGTTTCTCATTCCTAATAGTTAGTAAACCAAATATAAATGAAATCAAATGAACATGGACAGTCAAGGAAACCATTAACGTGGACTATAGGTACAAAAATGGATATCCGAACCTAATTTTATTTATTTATTTAATTATTATTATTTTTTTAATATCATGGTGAGCCATTATGTTGTACATCTCCTCTGCCATTCACTCTTCTGCAGTCTATTTGTAGCTATACAATAGTGGGTGTGAATCTCCAAGGGGCTTTAACAGCCTAAGTTGGTCTGGGATTTCAGTGGAGCAACAATATTAATGCATTTACTGTAATAAGTCTAGTATTAAGGTTCTGAAGTAGGATATAAGACCTAGAGGTGTGAGAGGAGGCAAGAAAATCCTCTGAAGATCTCCGAATGTCACAGCAGAACGAGCAGAAGCAGATGATAGCACTTAGCAGCAATTCCCTAATCACTGCTTGTGTTGGGACAAACTGACATTCCAAAGATGACCCAATACAGGTCAGATATCTAATATATTAAAGGAGCAAGATTTCTAAATCTCTTTCTTGGACAATTAAAGACACGAGGTCTTTCGGCTTCACTATAAGGACATCAATATTTACCTGGTACACTGCAGAAATCCATGCTCGATTATTGGTGAGTGTACAACCAGCACCAAACGTTTATACGATTTTACAATATGAAAAAAAATGACCAGGAGAAATCTGCTCCATTATAGGCCATCATACACCTTTTTTTATGCGTTCTAAATACACCAGTATTTTTTTAACAAGTTATGTTTCTTTTAGAAACGTCTGACATCAGTTAACGACCCAATTCTAAGCGGCTTTTTGATCAAAATCCTAAGGTTTTAGATTTAAAGATTCACATGATTTAATGTGTTACATGTTTAAATTGTGATAATCAAATATGTCTTCACGTTCTTCACGTTCTTCTAAACAGGCTTCAGTACATATTTATAATAATCAGAATATTCTTACAAGTGTTATGGTTTCCCACGTGACAAATGTGACCACTTACAGTGCTCAGTTTGTGCATGGGAGTACAGGAAGTATGGGATCCTGAGATGAGACCTACGAGTCCACAGCTAAAGGAGGATGTTACATTGTAAAACAGATTTTTGCATTTTAACATCGGAAATTTTGCAAATTTGCATTTTAACACTGTTGGGACACATCCCAGCCTTTTAAAAAGACTTTTGTATTCCCCAAACAAGTCGAAATTGTCTCTAAAATTCACATTAGACGTGATATATATAGAGAGGTGCCAAGCATTGTGTCCACATCTGCTAAAAGCTTAAGCTCTTGGGCCACTGAGCACTCTCAAAAGTGTTCATCAAGGGTTCTTTGGATAGTTAAGTGTTCTTCTCTCTTCAGTTAATCTTCAGTAAGTGCGTTATCCTATTCTGTGAACACTGCTTTTGAGACAGGAATACACCCTGCATCAAATGTCAGTCTATCACTGGGAAGCTGCACACACGCAACCACACATTTATTCACACCTTGTCGCAATTTAGAACGGCCAATCCATTTATATCAGCCCTGAAGAAATGTGTAGACATGGGGAAAACATGCACATCTCTCTCTCTCTCTCTCTCTCTCTCTCTCACACACACACACACAGTAACCTGAGCGTGGGATTGAACTTAGGACAGCTTTATAAAGAGGCTCTTCCTAAAGAGAACGCTCTCTGTCTGAAAATAGTCGGGTTCCTCAAGAAAGGTGATTCTATAAACATAAAACATTCAAACGAGTTCTCTCTAATATATTTGAACTTTTCTAAACAAGGACAACGTGAACATTTTAGGGCTTTAGTTTTAGTTTTTTAATGTTCAAGTAAATATTAAAAAAAAAAAAGTAAAAGAAAAAAAAAAGTTAGTCATGCCTTTAAATATAATGTTATGTGGATAAAGATTAAATAGAAGTCAAATTTATTGCCAACAAATGAATTGTCTTTTATCTCAGGATAAATAATGAGCATAAAATTTAAAAATGTACTAAATAAAAATTTTATTTTCATTATCCTACAATGTAGCAGCATCAAGACTGAGTCAGGTCCTTAAAAGGTTGGCACGAACCATAATGTCAGAAACTTTTCATTATTCTTAATTCTGTAGAGGCTGGAAAACCTACCTTCAAGTTCTGAGGCTTTCTGGAGCCTAAACCCATCACCGGAGGAGGCCGATGTTGCCGAGTGCATGTAAGCATCATTAAAAAAAAGAAAAAAAAAAAGAAAATCTAGCACAGGTTTCTGAAGTTCTTGTGGTTTCAAGGGACTTTGCATATCTGTCCTACCCCCTCTGGCTCACATTGGTTCCAAACCATTTTGATCTTAAAATGCTTTGATACTGAGACTGCTCAAAGACTGTCTGGCCCCTGCTAAATTTATTGTGCCACTGCTCACTTTTGATGTTAGTACATACAAGTTCTGTAGGGAAGTTTGAAACTGAACATATATAACTAAAAAAAAAAAAAAAAAAACAACAAAAATAAAATAAAATTGAGATTGAGTCTCCAGGCTGTGTGGTGTGTGCTTATGCGCTCAAGCTTGATTGAAATATCTCATATTGCCTACTCGTGCTGATTTGAACTGAAATGTGTGTTGTTTTTTTTATTCAAATGCAGACTGTGATTTATGTGATCATATTTATATCTAATCACATAATCCACAGTATGTTTAGTGACGATTTGCAGTCCATCGATGTCTTTTGGGTTGTAATAGATTGTAATAAATAAGCTATTCATATTTAGGCTCGCATAAAGCTTCAGACAGATGCCTTGATTACAAGGAGCTTCCCCTGTCACCGGGCCTGTCGTGTGTTTAAATGAAACATGAAAATCCCAGTGAAGGTTTTCCTCCAGTGCAGGGTAGCCTAAGGGGAACGGGATGATGAGGATGCTGTTTATTCAGTAGCCACCTCAGTGATCACACACTGATTAATGAGCACACAGACACAGGCATTCAGGATGCATCCTAATCACTCACAAGGACAATGAGTGGCACAGAAAAATACAGGCGAGGAGAATGTGGAAATAAACACGGCTCCACCCTGAAGGCAAAAGACGGCGTGCTGCATATGGGAAGAGCAGCAGAATACGCTACAGAACTTGTGTTCAGGGAGGGCTTTAGGAATGAAAAGGGATTTTTAATAATTAATAGGTTACTACTGTTATTTTCTATGCTACTACTATCTGAGTTACATGTGATTCTACCCTTCATCTTAGCTTGCACAATATTAGCGTAAGCATAGCGATATTTAGTCCTGCTCCACTGTCTGACAGTTTGATGTAACCACAATATTTTATGCTGAAACATATGTTTGGGCTGCGATTCTCTCAAAATACAAAAGTTTAGCCATTTGTGTAAAAATAAAATACATAAAAATGACGCTAATTATTATTTGATAGTATTGTTCTTTTAGAGGGCCAAACATTTTATGGATTCACTTATAAACACTGGATAAAGTCAGCTGTGAGCATAATTGATGAGTGCTCAGTCGGCATATCCTTACATTTACATTTCTGGCATTTTACAGATGCCCTTATCCAGAGTGACTTATATATTTTATGTAACTGAGCAATTGAGGGTTAAGGGCCTTGCTCAGGGGCCCGGCAGTGGCACTTTGGTGGGCCTGGGATTTGAACTAATGACCTTCTGATCAGTAGTCCAACGCCTTAAACAAAAGGCTACCACATCATCCTTCAAATTGTATACATGTTTTAATTAGGAAAACATATAGAACTTAAATATTTCTGTTATATATAATATATAATAATGTTAGTCTGGCATCAATGCTACATTTGTTTTTATCCAAAGCAACTTAGGTATTAAGCAGTTGAAGGTTAAAGGGCAAGAACCCAACCAGGGCAGCAATGAGATCTAAACAACCTTATAACCCTGTAGTTCACAGCCTTTACCACTGAGCCACCACTTCCCTCATGATACAGTACAGCACCACTGGAGCAGAAAGGCATAAGGGCCATGCTCAAGGGCATAACAGGGGCAGAATGGATGTGCCAGGGTTTGAACTCAAAGCCATTTAATCAGTAGCATTTAATTTCAAAATTGCAACATTTGGTTGCTAATAACAGAGAAATTTAACCAGCAAAACAAATTTGTCAGTGATTATTCATTAGACATTTTAAAATAGGTAATAAAAAATAGCTTACATCACCAAATCCCTGTTTTACACCTGGTACTAATATAAGTTTTTGTTTTTCTGGGTTTATATAATAATAATAATAATAATAATAATAATAATAATAATAATAATAATAATAATAATAAAAATAAAAGCTTAGTATTTATAATAATAATAATAATAATAATAATAATAATAATAATAATAAAAATAAAAGCTTAGTATTTATAATAATAATAATAATAATAATAATATTATTATTATTATTATTATTATTATTATTATTATTATTATTATTATTATTATTTTTATTAGTAGTAGTAGTAGTAGTAGTAGTTTTCTTTTAATAATGTAGTTCAGGAAGCTGGATCTAGAGCATATAAGAAGGCTTAATTAGAAGTGTGAAAATAGCAAGACTCTGGCACAGGAGGAAAGAGTATTTCAAAGTGATTTCTGACTAACAGGAGAAACTTTCTTGGTCTCAGACTAACTCAAACACAAGGTACAAAGTAATCATTTTTTACTCAAAAGCTTAACCTTCACATGCAGTTGATTCAAAACCTGCAGTCTATTAGAATATGGAAAACCACCATAGCTCAAATGCATGTTTAATATAATGACTGTATTACAGTATATGACATTATATTATAGATTACTAAAGACATTTCTTTCTAATTTATAGCAGAGTTGCCGTGTCTTCAGGCCAGGTTTGACTGCAGGCTATGCCGCAACGATATTAAATTGTGCCATAACTCAACCTCCTTTCAATTGTTCCTCTGCGTCTCACCACATCGTATGTATGCGTCTCACCACACTTTTCTAGTCCTCCTTTTAAAATAATGCTAATGAATGTGCACTGTGTTTTTCAGAACCATCCATTTAATAAAGTTTAGAAAGGATAAAGTGCTGGAGCTAAGGAACATGGGAAAGTATAAGTGATGGAAAAACATAAGAGGAGTGATATGATGACCTTCATGCTCACTTTAGTCACTAAAGAGACACAAAAAGCCCACTGAGATTCGTTAGTGTTTGAGCTTGATCATGATCCAAGTGCAAAGTTAAAAAAGTTTTTTTTAATCTATATCACTTTCCATCGAAAAAAGGTCCCATTAATACAAGCTTTATGTTTTCTAATAATTATCTATATATTCATTCATTTCTTCATCTTCTGGAGTCAGTGTTGTGGTGGATCTAGTTAGAGGTGTAATGGATCCAGAGCCAATTCCAGAAATACTGCACAAAAAGAGGGAATATACTTCATATGGGATGCCAGTCTATATTGAGTTACCACACTCATTCAAACAGCAGAAAGAAACAGAAGAACATAGACAAAGCCCAAGCAGAAACAAAGAAGAGCATACACAATTCCATACAAAGGAAAAACTTGAGTTTTAGAAAAGCCTTGGAGTGTTTAGGCCCATCTGCACACACTGCACTATTTAGGCTCCTCAAATCAAATGAGTTTTTCATAAAACTGTATTCACTTACATTGCATTTCATTTTATTTGTCCATCTTTGCAAAGGCAGAGGTGACAAGAGGTGACATAAAGAAGAAGCAGATGCAAAAAGGAACCCATCCTCTGCTGTGGATCAGATGGGACTGATGTTTAAACCAAGGATATGTAGCAAAAAAAAAGAATGATGTGATGATGTGACCTTAGAGCGGCGGTGTCCAATCTTATCCACAAAGGGCCGGTGTGGGTGCAGGTTTTCATTCCAACCAAGCAGAAGCCACACCTGATTCCACCTGATTAATCAGTTGTTCTTGGCTTTTAGTAGACTCTGGTGTGGCTTTTGCTTGGTTGGAATGACACCGCTGCCTTAGAGTCTTTAGCAAAGCTCAAACTTTCTTATACTATTTGAATAGATGTATGTTGTGCAATAAGCTTTTCAAAATGTGCCATATGTTGGTATCTGGTGTATTATTATGATTATATGTTCTCATCAAAAATGATTACAGGCTAATCCAGTAGCACCATTGGCTTGGCTGGAGATACTCGGAACTGCACACAAATACGCCATGTTTGTACTGATAGACCAGCTTTATGACCTGACCTTTCATTTCTGTGGAACACAACGTGAGGGGAGGAAATGGAGCGGAAACAAAAAGTTGATATTAGAGAAGAGTGGGATCGAATGAAGAAAAAAATAGAGGAAATACACAATTGTTTGGAACAGGATGAGGAGTGCAAAGAGTCAGGTCAGCTTATTTTTGTGAGAAAAAATGAATGAGGAAGAACCGTGTGGAGGAGGCAGTGATTAATCCCTCTGCTGGCTCCTCTGGTCTGATGTTAGTGTAGCTGTTTTTAGGGCTGTGATTGTTTTTCGGTGTGTGATTACACCATCCATACATCACATTCCTGCAAAATGATGATTGATTTCAGCATTGCAACCACACTAAACCACTTAGCATGGACTTTTAATCTAAATCGCTATTATTTATGCACCTAATTTTGCTCCACATCATTCAAATGAAGCCATGGGTAATCCATCTCTTTTTTTTCTTTTTATGCTAATGCAACAGATTCTGGCCAGATATTGTATTCTTCATAAATAAGTCATGGATATCAGTAAATGCTCCAAGTGTGCATTGAGTCACAGCTCTACACAGAACAAGAACTGGAATCATCAAGCTGGTAAATTCATGTGAAGCATGCGAGAGAAAGCCCCAGACAACCAGTTCAATGCAGTTCTTCATTATGTCACTGGGTTAGCATAGCTTCATTGACTCCTGTGACCTATTAGCAACACGAAACATCCATTCTAATTACAGCAGGGCTGCAGAAACAGGCTGGGATGTAACTTGGGTATATATAATGTTAGTCCTGATGATCCTCTGCAGAGGCTTTGTATCCCGGAGCCACGCTAACAGCCTCCTAGCAGTATGTCTCTCTGGAGGTGTCGTTAGCACTCAGAGCTTGACTGTAGCTGCAGGCGTACCGTTCTTTGTAGTTAGCTAGCCAGCATAGCGCGGCATGTTATCCCACTCCTATCTTCACCATTAGACCCCAGGAAATGTGTACTCAGCCTTTTTCTGTCAATCAAACTTTTGCACTGGCCCCTGGGCACAGATCAAGGTCTTCAACATTTCATCCATTGGCATGCAGTTCAGCCAGATTTCAAAGCAAAGAGTCAGACATGACGCATTTATCTGACACTGACAACACTGGGGCAATCGCTTGGGCATAAAGAAACTGTTAAACTTCTAGAACAAATGATTTGATGCTATATTCTCACATGAAGTTAGAATGTATGGTCTGCATGAACTCATAAACTAAGTAAGAGTTATGGTGCTTCTGAAGGCAATCGCTACATAACAGCATGGAGAATATCCTTATAGTTATTTCAGGATTGAACCAGGGACACTGTGCTGTGTGACTGCAACGCTACCCACTGCAACACTACTTTAAATTCAGCACTTTAAAAATCATAAGTTATCCAATCCAAACTCTTGTTCTTGCAAAAAGCAGCATTTATTGGCAATTTTTCTATAAAAACAAGAACCTCAGGAGTCTTGTGAGGAGGAATCAATGAGATAATGTTAGTCTGGCATAAATGCTACTGTACACTTGTTTTTATCCAGAGCAACTTACTTATTAAGCAGTTGAAGGTTAAAGGGCAAGAACCCAAACAGGGCAGCAATGAGATCTAAACAACCTTGTAACCCTGTAGTTCACAGCCTTTACCACCGAGCCACCACTTCCCTCATGATACAGCACCTCTGGAGCAGAAAGGCATAAGGGCCATGCTGAAGGGCATAACAGGGGCAGAATGGATGTGCCAGGGTTTGAACTCAAAGCCTTTTTGATCAGTAGCATTTAATTTCAAAATTTCAACCTTTGGTTGCTAATAACAGAGAAATTTAACCAGCAAAACAAATTTGTCAGTGATTATTTCTGCATATTTGGCATAATAACAGACATCTATCAGTCCCAGCAAGAGCAATGAAGAGCCTCGTGTTTGTCAAACGATATGACTCACATTTACATAATAACTTCTTCATCATAAACTTATAATCTTTTATTACGTGTCACTAATGTTGAGCTTCCATAAGTAGATTAGAAGGTAGGAGGTCCGTTTCCTTGATATAGCCTGTCGTCACGGGATGATATTAAATCAGGTTAACGTAATTCCAAGTGAGATAATATAATGAAGACAACAGACTAATTTCAGACTTCAAATCTAGTTTGTAATGTAAATAGCATGATGTATATCAGAATCATGGACGGACATTTAAAAGAGTCAATATCAAGAATAGAATAAACTTTTTAAATACGATTTCTCTTTTTTTTCACTTTAAAGGTTTAGCAGACTTTTTTCTTATTTGTTTATTTTTATTCTTACTTCAATTGAAGAAAATATAAAGAATATGCTTAAAATTTTGTTTAAGCCATGATCTCAGCAAGCTCCAAACTTGCAATTCCATCAGGTTCATGCAATTGACTAAAGTTATAAGAACATTTATTACAATGTGAATTATTTAAGCAAATCAAGCTTGTATCTGCAAAGTGCCGATGTGCTCTCACATAAACCGGATTGGCGCAATTTAATCATTAATTTACTGTTCTAAAGTTGTTTTTCCCATTAGTGCCTACACTACATCCCTGTGGGATTTCAAAATGTAGCTGGTTTATTTTAATACTCTGATCATGTTCATTCTGCATAATTCCATCTAGAAGTTAGAAACCTGTTTAGTATAAGCAATGAAATAACATTTTGTTAACAAACTTGTAAATGTAAGGTATGTGTATTTTATGTGTATATTTCTTAATTATGACCACATTTCATTTTTTTCAGTTTAGCCACACCTCACTGCCCCTTTACCTCACCTCATCTCAGCGTGTTCAGAAAGAGAAAAAAAAAAACATCACCAAATTTGTGCCCAGTGCAGCCAGTTACTTTTACAGCCAGCAAAACCATGCTGTGGTTTTCAAAAATAAATAAATAATACAAAACAAAAAACTCATTAAGAAGAAGCAAAGCAAACAAAAAAGACCATTAGCTTCAGAAGCACTTTTAAAAGATGGAGGTAATTATAATACTGGTGAAGGGGATGATGCTGGATGATGCACCATCCCCTGTCTGTACACACAATCTTTGGGTTATTACGTATTTAAACCAAGTAGACATGTCATCTCTTAACCAACTAGTTAACCAGGGGTTAAGACATAATTCAAATATTGTTGAGTACCACATGCTCAACCTGTAGAGGCAGTTGTGGGCAGTGGTGTAGAGGTAACGGTAGAGCAGTGGTGACCCAAGTGGTTAAGGCTCTGTGTTGTTGATCTGTGTTTAAGCCCTAGGACTGCCAAGCTGCCACTGTTGGGCCCCTGAGCCAGGCCCTTAACCGTCACGTCTGTGCTGTAATGTACATAGAATATCCAGACTTGCTATATGTACTGGACTTGTAAGGCTTCACTGATATCTAACTATCCAGTTCAACTATAAGTTCAAACAGCGACTCAACAAACTCCGCCGAAGACTTCGAGTCCTCTATGAAGTTTATGATTTAACTGTGAAACTGAAAATATACAAATAAATAAACAGTAAGGATTGTATGAAATAAAATTAAAACAAATTTAGAATGACAGCTAAAACAATTAACTGAGAAAGTACAGATCATTTTATAATACAAAAATAACCTTCTCGAATGTACCAAATGTAAATATAACATTGCATACTTACTGACATTGTGTCTAACAGATGTAAAGAAAGATGATGTTTGAGGATGAATCACATATAGAGCATTAAAAAAAATTATCTGAACTACTGAAGTACTAGTCCCTGCTTCCTGAATTAACAGATTATCTGATGATTACTTTACAAAATTAAAGTCCTCAGACATTTACAAAATAATAAATCCAATAAAAAACAAAATCAGTCCAGTCCTGCACACGATATCTTTGTTTTTGAATGTATCTCAAATATAAGTAAACATATTTCAAGTCAGGAAAGTCTGACTTGAGAGACTTTGACAAGGGCCAAGTTGTGATGGGCGGATGACTGGGTTAGGGCATTAACAACCCAGCAGGTCTTATGGGGTTTATGGAACTCAAAATGGTTCATGGAAGGAACACTATACATACTATACCTATATACTATTACATGTATATACATACATACATTTTTGTTTTTCCAATAAAACACATGGATATGTCACAATACTGCACAAATAACTGGACCACTGTATGACTGAATCTTTGTCACACCTGATCTGCATCCACTGGAAATTAGGTCACAGTTTTTGATGAATAATAGAGGCTATCTAACAAATATTTATATACTGACTTTGGCCAGCTGTCAAGTTCACTCCCACAAATGAGGCTTGTCTTCCTGCATCTCTTCGCTCCTCTCAGGAACAGGAATGAAGAGAATGACAGTGTCCCTTCCCTGTCCTCAATTAACATCCTCAATCATCCTCAATCTGTGGTCCCACCCACACTGTCAATTTTTGTATATTGAGAAACAAAGCTCAGGTTTAAATCTACATGAATGAATGAATGAATGAATAAATAAATAAATAAATAAATAAATAACAATGAATAATAAATAAATAAATGAATGAATGAATGAATGAATGAATGAATGAATGAATGAATAAATAAATAAATAAATAAATGAATGAATGAATGAATGAATGAATGAATGAATGAATGAATAAATAAATAAATAAATAAAAATAACAATGAATAATAAATAAATGAATGAATGAATGAATGAATGAATGAATGAATGAATGAATGAATAAATAAATAAAGCCTGTAGTCTCCTAGGAGAAATATGATTTGATATTTATGTTCCTGAAATAAAATAAAATCTGTTGTTCTCTGAATGCTGATATTGTATAAAAAATAAAAAACAACCAGTTCTGTCAGCAATATTGTGCTTAAAACATGCCTCAGAGGAATAAGCAAAGTTCACTGTTTAAAAAACAAACGTGCTGCCTCAGGAAGCATATGTTAGAATATGATATTTTTACGCTGATTTAGAGAGTTTATGAAGAAGTTCACAGCATGAGATAACATTTATTAATAATACAGCTCTTACAAATCAGCCATCTTGATCTTCCTCCCGGTGGAAACAGCTTGTGTGGTGTAAGGACCCTCATTTCTATTGGGCCGTTTATGAATAAATGAGTGGACGTTGCATATCTATCCCAGTTACAATAGACAAACTTGCAAAGTCCACAAAAGTTGGAAATTAGGTCTGTGTTTGATTAATAATAGATGCTTTGTAATGAGTTTTTCTTGCTGCCTCTAGAGGAGGAATCTAGTCTTCCTTCATCTCTACGCTCCTCTGAAGTGAAGTATGGAGGAAGATGGCCAAGTACCAGCCCTGTCCTGGCACTCTCATACTGGACATATGTGTGTGAAGGCACGGCACTGGGAAAACACATGGAGAGGTGCAGCTCAGGGCATGGCTCATTGCGTAAGCATGTTCATACACACCGAGGAGCCAAGGGAAGTTGCCCTTTGTCCATATCATCAAAAGCAGAATGTAAGCAGCAGGGGGTCTGTATAACCAGAGGCTAAAATAGCCCCCACACTGGGATACAATCCCACATGCACATGTTGGGCAAGGACAAGGAATAGCTACACTAACACTTATTATGCTCAATAATGTCTAAAAATGCATTTCATTTTTTTTCATCATTAAAATATGATATTAAAAATTCTGCTTATGATTGTACTCAAAATGCAGCTATAAATATTTAATGGAATGGTATAATGTTACAGCTTTAATACAGCGATACAGCACTGTGTGCCTGGAATTCATACTTAAAAATCACTTCACTGCTGTCATGAGATCAACTTTATTATTTATCTTTTTCACAAAAAAAAGAAAAAAAAAAAGAAAAAAAAAACTGCAGTTACTTATTACAAGGAGTGTGTTTACGTAAGCAACACAAATCTGTTAATAGCAAATTGGCTATAAAGTTTATACATTCATTCATTCATTCATTTATTTTCTACCGCATATCCAAAGTACCTCGGGTCACAGGGAGCCTGTGCCTATCTCAGGCGTCATCGGGCATCAAGGCAGGATACACCCTGGACGGAGTGCCAACCCATCGCAGGGCACACACACACACTCTCATTCACTCACGCAATCACACAATCACACACTACGGACAATTTTCCAGAGATGCCAATCAACCTACCATGCATGTCTTTGGACCGGGGGAGGAAACCAGAGTACCCGGAGGAAACCCCCGAGGCACGGGGAGAACATGCAAATTCCACACACAAGGCGGAGGCGGGGATCGAACCCCCAACCCTGGAGGTGTGAGGCGAACATGCTAACCACTAAGCCACCGTGCCCCCCTAAAGTTTATACAAATTTAAGTAATAGGTTAATGGGCAAGATGATGAAGTAAGACGGCTTATTAAATAGTTCAAGTTCAAGTTCAAGTTAGTATTACTGTCATTCTGCTACATGTTGGGACATGCAGTGGAACGAGAAGTCGTGTCTCACAGGTCAACGGTGCAACATACATACATAAAACATAAAACAACAACGAAGCAGGGGCAGGTACGGACTATGCCATCAGTACAAACAATACACTATGTATTTGACAGATACATAGACCGGAGCAAGAACAGACTATACAGCTAGTACAGACTATACAAACTATGCAATAGCATACTGTACATAGACTTTCAATAAGTAAATAAATGGACTATACAATGCTTCCTTTGTTGTAGTAAATGTGCAACAGGAGGCATTCAAAGCCGAGCAGCTGGTAGCGTCTAGTGCAAGATTCAATGTGCAACACGAGCATGTAAATATGTGTATTGTCTGTGGTTGTACACTGTTTTTTTTTGATGTGCCAGCGTGCTAAGGCTGTGGTGAGTGTGGCTGGTGGCGGTCAGGTGGGTCACATCACAGGAGGCCTGTGTAAATAGGAAAAAAGCATGGAATGTAGTGTAACTGAATTCTAGCTCTAGAGCCCAATCTAAAATCTGAAGTTCTTTATATGTCTCAAGCAATTTATATATAAGATAAAGATTAAAGACAGATCCTATGAACTTTTTTTTTTGGTCCGGTAACTATAACTTACCTATCACTATGTCATCATGGAAACTGGTAGAAGGTTGATGTACACCACAGAAAGTTACAGAGAACCAGATTCAAATCTCTAAAAGCTTGTAGCCAGAGAAGTGTACAAAGGATACCGATATCTGATATCTAATTATGTATAATGCATACTGTACATGTGTTGACTTAATTAACTTAATTATGGGTCTAAAATCCCATAAAAAGTATTATTCATTTCTTGATACGTTGAAACGACCGAACTGGAATCATATTTACTATAGGAACACTTCCTGAAAAATGAAAAGCAAGAGAAATGATCCACTTTATGTGAAATATAATTGTCAAAACCTGATATATCCTGATATATACAGCACGATTGCATGTAACATGAACACTAGAGGAAAGCAGAATTGACATTGATAACAGAATCAAATCTAAGGAAAAAAGGAAAGTGAAGTCATTTAGCATCTCTGCCTATGTTGCTGCCAGAAGTCTTCTCTTGTGTTTAATTACAAAATTCAATATTGTAGTAAAGTACTTTTGGGATGAGTGGCTTTCCTCTCTCTCTCTCTTCTCTCGCTCTCTCTTATTGGTGTAACAGAGGTGAGATTATAAACCATTACCTTGAATGAAACAGGGGAACTTTAATACCCGTGTGCATCTCCTGTCAGCGCCTCTAGCTTTACAGATGTAATGAGATTTGGCACTGAGCTGTGAGAGTCATTAAAAAAAGCCATCTGATTCCAGTTCTCACTGCATATAGTCATTTCCCCTCTGCCCAGTCGAAAGTGTAAGCTCCTAAACTTTTACACACTTTCTGTTTACACTGTGCTCCTCCTTTTGCCCGACTTAGTTACATAAACAGCTGGAGAGGCCGACTCACCAAATTATCATTCCCCTAATGGATTTTAACTGTTGAGTGGTTGCCATTAAACATTTCTATCAACATGTGAAGAGCTTTTCAGCTTTGCTCTTTAACACTTGTACACTCTGAATGTTGCAAGCTTAAATCTCGGCGCATCAAAATTCATAAAAAGCAAAAAAATAAAAAATAAATAAAAAATAGCTGTTTTGTCAACAGTGTGTCAAACCATGTGTTTTCATTTGAGGGATTTATTTATTTATTTATTTATTTTTTTAAAAAAGGATTTTAACTTGGTAATTTAAAGGTTTTAGTTCTTAGATATTGTACTTAAAGATTACATTCAACTCTATTTGCATTTAACAGATTTATTGATTAATTTATGTTTTTTTTTTTTTTCTAAAATGAAGTGTCAATGTCATGCTGAATGACAGGAATTATTATTTTCCTCTCCTACAGCAAAACAAAACCAAATAAAACAAATCAGCATGACGAAGTAAGGTAGGTAGCAGAGATTCAATGTGAAAATTTACCATGACATCTGTATTTGACAGGAAATCGTGTCACTCTCAAAGGGCAGGACAGTTTCATGTGATGAAATGATTTGTTTTTCCACATCTGTGAAAATAATCTTAAGGGTTTTTTTTTTTTTTTTTAGATTTACCTTAGGGAGAGCTCTTAAAAATTACATATAAAATCTCTCCATTCATGTTCTGTACCTCTTATCCTGCAAGGGAGGTCTATCCCAGATGGGGGATACTCTGGACAGGGTGCCAAACCATCACAGGGTATAATCACACACACACATTCCCACACTTTGGATCTAGGAAGGGAACAGGAGAACCTTGTGAAAATTCCCAAAGCATGTGGTTTAATTATATGCAAAAACCACGTAAACAGGGAAGAGAGAAAAATTGAATCCCCAACCCAGTAGGTGCAAGCTAATATGCTAACCAGTAAGGCACCATGGTTCTTATAAACCAAGAACCAATGGAGTTTTACTAAAACTCCAAAAATCCCAAGAGTTTTGTCAACACTAATTAATCACCTGCAGATTCCCAACATTGGGTTTTAGTTACCTTGATCATTAGGATATTAAAAATCTCTGTGAGGCAAACAAAATACAAAACGCACACAGTTTTTGAAATACCAAGTGCATGGAGTAGCATTTACTCACATCTACAGTGTCCTTCATTTAGTCCTGAGCAAGTTCTCTGCTCGAATCTGTAGGCTTCCTTTGGGTTCTCCAGTCTCCACCCACCTACATACAGGTAGATGGATTGCTCTATTACCTTGCCCGTAGGTGTAAATACATTTGTGTCTGTGTATGTCTCTGTGTGTGTGTGTGTGTGTGTGTACACTGCAGTGAACTGGGAACTGGTATCTTATCTGGGGTGCATTCTAGCTTCACTCCCAGTGTTCCTGAGATCCACCTCAACTCTGACTAGGAGGACTAAAGAAAAAAAAAGATGGCAAAATATCAAACACCATATACTTAAATTACGCTATGAAGCAAATATATTTTACATTCTTTGTAGCTGGCATCATGCACAGAGAATGGTGATTGTTTCTGACGGTTTTTACATCCTGAGTGTATTTAAA
>NC_083464.1:7460000-7557500 GCF_030014155.1 Tachysurus vachellii | reverse complement strand
ACACACACACACACACACATACACATCCTCAGGGCTAAGGGGGAATGAGGCTCGGCAAAGCGTCAAGTGTCTATCAAACGTGGCATCTGCTGCACCATATTTCAAGCACCACATCCCTGATGCATTTAGAGCAGCTATGTGCATGTTTTATTAATTTGAAAGAATGATAATAACATCTTCACAAAGCAAACATGTTTATCATTCACAGTGGAGGAAGTGCATATTTTCCCAGGATATAAAAAGTATCAGAAATCCATGTAATTAGGGGGTACAGTGTGTCCCTGTCCTCTCCATATCACATCAGGGGACATGCAGATCTCGATGAAGCCACAGCCATCCGTGACCAGGAATCGGAGAGAGAATAATTGGCCGTGCTTTTCAGATAGCAGTGCTTTCTCCTTGACCTCAGCGACAATCATGCAACAGCAAGCTCATTTATACAGAATAAGGAAGTTAGGACTCGTCTCCATGTGCAGTCTTCGTATGACGGCACTTCTCAGAGATACAGAGGCTTCACACAAGGTAGCATGTGACCCTTTCAGACTGCTATATGACAGGAGACTTAACTAATAGGTGGGAAGCAAACCAACGTAGCAGACCGAATAAATACTATTCACCTCATGAAACTCAATTCATGGGTAAAAGGAAAGAAAGGAATTTGCATGCAGTGGTTTCACACCATGTTTATCTGAACTTTGTCCTTTCAATTCACCAATATTCAAAGATAATAAAAAAACAAGATACAATGTAGTCCGTCTGTATTTTCTAAAATATGCTCAATTTAATTCAATTCAATTTATTTGTATAGCACTTTTAACAATTCACATTGTCTCAAAGCAGCTTTACAGATGTATAGAAACAGAATAAAAATTTTACGAATAAACAAGTTTAAAGTTTAAAATTCAGTTATTATTTATCTTTAACATTTATCCCTAATGTGTAAGACGGAGGTCACGGTAGTAAGGAAAAACTCCCTGAGATGATATGAGGAAGAAACCTTGAGAGGAACCGGTCTGAAAAGGGAAACTCATCCTCATTGGTGTGACACTGGAAAGGAAATAATGTCAATGTAAATTATGTCCTTTTGTACAACAGTTTGTAGTTGAATAGAATTAAGCAACCAAGAGCCTGAGGAACTAAGGGGTCAGAGCAAAGTCCGAGTTCACCACAGACCCGACACTAATTCCTTCCTGCCGAAGTCTTCAAATGATCAATGATAAAATCCCGACCATAAAGCTGACTGACTGCAAAATAAAACTGCAAAATAAAAGCACTACTAATTGATAAGAATCGCTACCGGTGATCCCCCAGATTATTAATTGTACTAAACTCATAATTACTAATGTCTTTCTCCTTCCTCAATGTATTATTTTGTTTGATTAAATTCCTTTTATTGTATTTTAGTTTGATGCTTATGTGAAATCATGTATTTGAATTTTCTTAAATTTCCTTATTTTTATATATATCTTCTTTGTTGCAGGTGTGTATATGTGTGTATGATGCTCTGTTTTTGTTTTTAGAGTGACTTTTTAACATTTTGTCATGGGTCTGCAGGTAAAAAAATTGCCTTTTTGGCTAATTCTGGCACATTTACAGCCATTTACTGAGCATTGAGCATTGAGCATTTAATGAGCATTGCCCCGGTAATCAATTAAACTAAACTAAACTAAACTAAACTAAACTAAACTAAACTAAACTAAACTAAACTAAACTAATGTAAATGAAGCTGCTGGGAAAAGAATTACAGCTTTAAATTATTCTTTCAAGTTGAAAAAGAAAAGTATGAACTCATCTCTATGTCTATACGTGCACTTGCTTAAAGTATGACAAAAAAAGTACAAGGAATTTACAAAATTCACACAAATAACATTAATTGATGGCAAATTCATGACTGCACAAATTTCTGAGGTTAACAAACATCTTTATTCCTAAACTATCAAACCTTAAGTAACATGACAACAACTCCATACAAACATACAACTAGTATTAGCAGCTTATTCACGCTTGCGTTAAACCCATTTTATTTGCTGGGTGACTAAATGGTATCTGAATTATTATCAACATTCTCAGATTTGTTTTCTTAGCATTGTTTTGTCATGTAATACTTGTGACTGGAATATTTTCAGACATGACCTGTTTTCGCGAGTCTCTACCGATTTGTGAAAATACATCATCAAAGCACGTCTGTTTCACACGGATGAATTCCTTTCCGAACCATGGATCAGTTTGACAACTTCATTTTACCTGCTCTTGACACCCTTCTCCTGTATGTGAATTCCTTGCTAAATAATTCTCATTACTGTTTATTTAGTTGATATTCATTTCATTAGTGCTTCTTTGCTTTTGTTTTACACTGATTAACAGCTTGAGTAAAGCTGTTTGTTCAAATATTCTTTGTGTATATAGATCTAATTTAAATTTATTCAACATTACAGTCACTTGTGCTGTTAATTATTTCTTCACTCAAACTCTTCTAGAAGGTCTTCTATTCTGGAGACCAAAATTTTCAGTGAGCTCTTTATCCTGGACTTTATCCTGGTCACACTGGATCTTAAGCCTAGTCCAGGAACACTGGGCGAGAGGCAGGAATACACTTTAAATAGGATGTCAGTCTATTGTAGGGCATCAGTCACATACATTCACACACTCATTCACACCTAGAAGGATTTATTTAGCCAAACCGCCTACTGGTCTGTTTTTGGGGGTTGGGGATACATGCGCAGACATGCGAACTGATTGAATCTGGGATGCTTGAGGCAATGCTCCCCACATACCAGCATGCAGACAACATTTCATGCTGTTAAACAATGACTGGTCTTAAGAGTGTTTGCTTTCGCACATGGTGCAAATTGTATCGAAATTTCACTTAAACTGAACGGCACATTTTAAAAGGACTGGTTGTGGTTTTGGACCCAGATTTGAAAATAACTTCCATGTTTAAACAAAACAACCAAGCTCTATGTCAAATTAGACTTATGTCTGGAAAACAATAGTGTAAGATGCATGAGTATGAATATGTCTAATATCTATATACAAAAAAGAACCTTTCATTTGAAGACCTTTCATTGACATTATTATTATTATTATTATTATTATTATTATTATTATTATTATTATTATATCTAAATAATGCTATGTCTGTAAGAGATCTAGTCACTCTTACACACACCATAATGCTAATGAAATTCAGTGTAATTTAAGCAACTTTTCACTGGTTTCTTCCATCTTTTTCTTTTTTTTGACACAAAACACAAAAATGTGTCTCTCTTGTATCAGATGTGACTGTAGGAACTGACAAAGTTGTTTGGCTTTGATGGAAATAGATTCAGAGATAAATACTTCGTATGAGCAAACAAAAGAGTATATGGAGGGATAAATAAATAAAAAATAAATAAATTCCCTTTTACCTTATCACAGAGAAATGTCAGAATGTATTAATATGTACCATCGTGCACAGTTCACGGAGACGATTCCGGGTGACTCCAAAAGAAGAGCGCTGCACTTTATCATGCCGGTGCAGAGCCACTGGTGATGCTATCTGCATCGCCTGACTAGATTCCATTAAACACAGCTCTGCTCTGTACATACAGGGAAGTGGGCAGATCCATGAGCATGAGAGAGAGAGAGAGAGAGAGAGAGAGAGGGGCACAGGTACATGCCTGCAGTACTGAGAGCATCCAAATCCACAATATCATTGTTCTCACAGTAGCCTCCAGGCTCTAGACTCGTGTTGAGGGGAGATTAAGAGATGAGCCACAATCGTACATCGGTCTGTGTGTGCACTTACTTTCACGGCCCTGAGACCGAGACGTGCCGAGGGCCAGACAAACTTACAGCTACTGCAGCCTTGTCTGATTACAGGAAAATTTACCATCATACACTTCGCCTGCCGTCTGCCACTAGCTATCTGCCATCTGCCGCATATCTGTAAATAATAGTTCACTTAGTTCTGTGCTTGGATTGGACCTCAAGTACATACCTCGGGTCTGAAGTGACCTGTGACTTTATTTCCTCTATCCTCCTCCTATTTATTTTTTGTTATGACCTCTCTTCTGTAATTTTATATTATATTAAAAATGGATTTATACTGCACAAAAAAATGTACCAAATTAGCAATTTGATTATAATTAACAGCTGTTTGAGCATGTGAATTAAGTGATGGGCAAAATAAATATGTATGATATTCAATCTTTTATGTTGCCATGCATTTCTTTTAAATAGTCAATTAAATAGTTCAAAACAGAAGTCATTTAACAACAGCGGTTTATAGACACTCACTCACTCATTTTCTACCGCTTATCCGAACTACCTCGGGTCACGGGGAGCCTGTGCCTATCTCAGGCGTCATTGGGCATCAAGGCAGGATGCACCCTGGACGGAGTGCCAACCCATCACAGGGCACACACACACACTCATTCACTCACACACTACGGACAATTTTCCAGAGATGCCAATCAACCTACCATGCATGTCTTTGGACCGGGGGAGGAAACCCCCGAGGCACGGGGAGAACATGCAAACTCCACACACACAAGGCGGAGGCGGGAATCAAACCCCGACCCTGGAGGTGTGAGGCGAACGTGCTAACCTCTAAGCCACCGTGCCCCCCTGGATTATAGACAGATTGTTTATTTTAGCTTTGATTCACTATAACAATACCAGAGCATTACATATTTACATTCAGCAACTTGTCTCTTTAAACACCTAGTTGAATGTCTCCTTAAACACCTAGTTGAATGTCTCCTTAAACACCTAGTCGAATGTCTCTTTAAACACATAGTTGCCTGTCTCCTTAAACACCTAGTTGAATTTCTATTTAAACACATAGTTGCCTTTTCCCCTAAACACCTAGTTAAATGACTCTTAAAACACATAGTTGCCTGTCCCCTTAAACACACAGTTGCCTGTCTCTAGTTGCCTGTCTCTTTAAACACCTAGTGTAATGTCTCCTTAAATGTCTAGTTAAATCTCTAGTTGCCTGTCCCTAAACGTAACTAAACATAGTTACCTGACTCTTGAAAAACATAGTAACCTGACTCTTGATATCTCTTAAAACACCTAGTTTCCTGTCTCTATTAATCACATAGTTGCCTGTCCCCTTAAACACATAGTTGCCAGTCTCTTTAAACACATCGTTGCCTGTCCCCTTAAACACCTATTCGCCCGTCTTTTTAAACACATAGTTGCCTGTCCCCTTAAACACCTATTCGCCTGTCTTTTTAAACACATAGTTGCCTGTTCCCCTAAACACCTAGTTGCCTGTCTCTTTAAACACATAGTTGCCTGTTCCCCTAAACACCTAGTTGAATGTCTCTTTTAATCACATGATTGCCTGTCCCCTTATACACCTAGTTGCCTGTCTCTTTAACACATAGTTACCTGTGCCCTTAAACACCTATTTGATTGTCTCTTTAAACACCTAGTTGCTTGTCCCCTTAAACACATAGTTGCCTGTCTCTTTAAATACATAGTTTAATGTCTCCTTAAATGTCTAGTTGCCTGTCCCCTTAAACATAGTTGTCTGATTCTTTAAACATCTAGTTGTCTCTTAAAACACCTAGTATCCTGTCTCTTCAACACCTATTTGAATGTCTCTAAAAACACTTAGCTTATTAAACACCTGGTTGCCTGTCCCCTTAAATACCTAGTTGACTGTCTCTTTAAATGGTTTGGCAAGATTCGAGAAACTGATATAATGACATTTAGAAGCTTCTAATTGGGCAATTTTTAATTACCACCAGTCATAATTTGGAGTTAATGAGAGTGCAACTATGGTTGTATTTAAGGGCCCTTCTGTAGAGCCAGTGACATTTTTCCTATGACTACCATGAAAAAATATAAGCAGAGATTCCATTTCCATTTCCAATTTCCAAAGTGAAGGTACCACAAGAAATCTGCACAAAAATTCTAAAATCAAATCTAAAAATCAAGGGTTTACAAGGAAGGAAGGGATATTCAGGAAGGAAGCATTTGAACTCACAGTAACAAACAATATATTGTCTAAAAGATTTGACAGAATCTCAAAACAATAACAAAGTTGGTGGCAACAGGCACCAAAATGCTGAACTACACTTAAATAGCTAACTAGCTGTGAAATGTGAAACTAGCTTTTCCTTCTCTGGTGGACTAACTAATACTTTCCTTCATCACTTCTCAAAAAAAAAAGACATATTTTAGCTTTTTTATATTGAATGTTATTGCACAATAATTACTCATCATTGTCTCTTTATCAGTTGATGTATTTCGCTAATGTAATTGGATTTCTTTCATGCTGCCCTGGTGTTTCTGGTGCATTGTTACAGTATGTTCCTGGTGCACTGTGCTGTTTACAAAGTTGTTATTGCTTATTTCATAAGGGACAAAATGGCAGGAGTGTATTTAGTGCACTGGACCACGGTTTCTTCTTTTTGTCCATTATTTGCTTTTATCCTTCGATTAGAACTATTATTAAACTAGCATATACTGAAAACAAAAGCCACTTGTTTCACAGTGAGTGTGCTGTTCTGGTGAGAATTATTTATCATAAGTTGTGTGTAAATTCACAAACATATGAAATGTACTGAATCAAGGGCAAGATTGTGTACACTGTGGTTGTTTTGTGCTTCAGTTTAAAGCCCATCATAGTTTTGTGTGAGTAATGCTGAACATATTTTGTCAAATAATAAATATATAGACATATAGGCTATAGGCTGTCTCTCCAAGTTGTCTCTTAGGCTTCTTTTATTCCTGAAAATAGTTAGGAATGGAAAAGGAAGTGGTTGGTTATTATATTCATTTCTTGTGCAATATAAATATCTGTATACATGTACTTCTGTAATTTGTAATTTGTAGGACATCTGTGTTTAGCAGCAGGCGCCTGACCGAACACAAATGAAATTCACCTCATGAAACAGTCAATTCACCAAAAAGGAAAAGGGAATTTTCTTTCAGTAGTTCTTGTGAACTTTGTTCCATGAATTACAAATATCTAAAGTGTGAACTAGGGGGGCAAGGTGGCTTAGTGGTTAGCACGTTCACCTCACACCTCCAGGGTTGGGGGTTCGATTCCCACCTCCACCTTGTGTGTGTGGAGTTTGCATGTTCTCCCCGTGCCTCGGGGGTTGCCATGCATGGTAGGTTGATTGGCATCTCTGGGAAATTGTCCGTAGTGTGTGATTGCATGTGTGAATGAGAGTGTGTGTGTGTGCCCTGCGATGGGTTGGCACTCCGTCCAGGGTGTATCCTGCCTTGATGCCCGATGACGCCTGAGATAGGCACAGGCTCCCCGTGACCCGAGGTAGTTTGGATAAGCGGTAGAAGATAAATGAATGAATGAAAAACTCATGCTTTCAGAATGACAGGAACCAAAAAAATAAAACCCTGATTTTTCCTAAAATGAACTTGTTTCATGGTGAAATACTTTTTCCTTCATTACAAAGCACGATTTTTCTGAATAATATTTTTTATTTGCAAAATAGAAACACATCTTTTAAAATATTTTAAGCACTGTGCTATAAAAGTATATACTCCCCGTGACCCGAGGTAGTTCGGATAAGTGGTAGAAAATGAGTGAGGGTGAGTGAGTAAAGTGTGAACTAATAGAAAACAAGATGGCTATACAAAGTCTTTATTTATTTATTCATTCATTTATATATATATATATATATATATATACTTTTAGTACTTTTACAACGTCTAGGCTACACTTAGCTTGTCTTTCTTATTTATTCATTTATAAATATGAAAGACAAGCTAAGTGTAGCCTAGACGTTGTAAAAGTACTAATAAAAGATTAACTAGAGCTATGAATTCTTTTCTCAGCTGAAAGTCGAAACTCTTGGTTATGAAAGTATGAAACACAAATACATGGAAAAGTCTCAAGTGAATAAGAAGTCTACCGTGAATCACACACTAATTTTAGTCACTGATGGTACATTAGTGGCTCTTTCACCAAGGAACCAAGAAATGTCAGAAAACATTAGCCGGGGCTAACTAACAACATCTTTATTGCTAATCTCTTAAACGTTAGCGAACATGAAAATTGTGACAATACAAACTACTGCAGCTGAATACTAATAGATAGCTAAATATAAATTGTCCTCACAAGCATGTAGATTACAGTAATGTGTATTGGGTACATTTTGTTAAAATTTAGATGTGATTGGAATTTAAGATCTCCTTGAAACTGCCTGATTTTAAAAGGCTCACCTTTGATATTTCTTTTAAAATATAAGTAAAAGTCAAATGTATAAGGTGGCAGAAAAAAGAGAAACAAACTGTATTTTGTGACTTTAACCAAATCGGTCACACATAAGTAAGTAAGTAAGTAAGTAAGTAAGTAAAGTTTATTTATATAGCACATTTATCACAGCAGAGCTGACCAAAGTGCTGAACAAAGTGAAAAATTAAACATAAAATAAACAAAACAGATAATACAATAAAACAATAGAACACAGACAAAATCCGATTAAAATGCCTGGGAATAAAAACATGTTTTCAACTTCACTTTAAAAGTTGTACTGGAAGGTACAAGGCGAATGTCCAGTGGAAGTTGGTTCCAGAGACGGGGGGCCGCAATAGAAAAAGCCCTATCACCCTTCGTTTTTAAGAGTGAATGAAGGACAACCAAGAGAGCTCTATCAGAAGATCTTAGAGATCTGGTGGATGAAAAAGGAATAAGATGATCTGTGAGATAAGATGGGGCTTGACCATTAAGAGCTTTAAAAACAAACAACAAGATTTTAAATTGAATTCTAAAATAGACAGGAAGCCAATAAAGAGAGGCTAAAATTGGTGTAATGTGATCTGTTTTCTTTGCCCCGGTCAAAAGTCTCACAGCTGCATTGTGTACCATCTGTAAGCGTGCAATGGATGACTGAGGAAGACCCAAATATAATGAATTACAGTAGTCAAGGCGGGAGGTGATAAAAGCATGAATGACTTTCTCCAGGTCATTAAAAGTTAAAAAAGATTTCAGTCTCGAGATGATCCATAACTGATAAAAACTGTTCTTGACAACTGTATTAATCTGCTTAGTTAAGCAAAGTTCAGAGTCCAGAATGACACCAAGATTCCTAACCTGGGAGGAGACTGAGGGGAAATGCTTGCCAAGCTCGTTTATAAGACCACTTCTCAACTTACGGGGGGCCAAAGACGATTACTTCCGTTTTATTTTCATTTAGTCGAAGAAAGCTATTGGACAGCCATTTCTTGATGTCCCCAAGGCAGTCCAATAAGGGTTGAATGGTATGATTTCAACGGTATGACCAGCTTTCAATGGTATGTACAACTGGGTATCATCAGCATATAAATGAAATGAAACATTGTGTCTCCTAATAATGTCCCCCAAAGGTTGCATATATAAATTAAAAAGAAGTGGCCCTAAAATGGATCCTTGAGGCACTCCACAGGTAATAGGAGCAACAGATGAAGAAAACTTACCTAACTCAACAGAAAAAGACCTGTCTCTAAGATATGAGTTGAACCACTGCAAAGCAATACCTCCAAAACCAAACAGATTTTCTAACCGGCAGAGAAGAATATCATGATCAACTGTATCAAAAGCAGCTGTAAGATCAAGAAGCAGCAGAACTGAATTCTTACCACTATCCACTGCAAGCGAAATGTCATTGAGTACTTTAAGCAATGCAGACTCAGTGCTATGATGAGCAGAGAAACCAGATTGGAGAGGTTCTGTTAATTTAGCTGTATTCAAAAAAACCTGTGTCAATGTCTAATGCTTAACTAACTACTATGTTTACTTTAAAGGACATAATATCAGGGTTGATTTTAATAATCTCGTTATTTTGTTATAGTGATATCGTTAAGGCTTGTGCGTTTATTTGTGTTAGATACAAGTGCTGGAGTTCTGATGATCCAAGCTTCCAAAAACACTTTATTCACCACTGTAATACACATCCACAAATACCTAACACACAGTACATAGCCTAATCAAACAGTACCATAACGAATCAGCAGCCAAACCTTGATTTTCTGCTCATATATTTCTCTTTTCTCTACATCTCCTTATATTTACTAACTGACCATGTGCATCCTATTACATGGCAATGGCTGCTCTTAATGACTTTTTAAATTATTTATTATGTAGATTGCACTGCGAAAAGCAAATAGCCGGGTGACTTTTTAATAAAGCAGGTCAAGTGAATTACAGGACAGCAGATAAAGGCTAAACTAATCCCTCTTTTTTTTTTTTTTACCCACACGCAGACTGCTCTCAAGGTCACAGCTATATCTTTCTTCTATAAAAGATAGAGCAGCTAGAAGAAAATGCAGATATTCATCCAAACAGATATTCATTATATTCATTCAAACAGATATAACAGTCTGCCACTGACAGTCACGATGCTCAGAGTAAACATGTCTGTAAAGCAATTAGTAGTGACAGAATTCAGTTTATCGGGTAAGAATTTGTCAAGAAAAAATGTTGTTTTGTTGTTCTGTAGATACTATGTCAATATGGGTTACATTTATAAGTATATGCAGCCTTTAGTCCGTTTGAATTGAACTCTGATGGGTTTAGATGCGTGGCATGGTTTATAAGAACACAGCGATCACAGTTTGGTACAGTATGGACCAAAATAACTGGTCTGAGAGGGTCTGAATGAGCTGCTTCTGGTCCAGTTCCAATTGAACTCCACCATGGTTCAACTGCAGTGAGAAAGTCATTTGACACTAAATTGACCCAACTGTAGGAAAACATGGATTTAGGGTTTCTGTGACCTCTCTTTTGGGATGCAGGCAAATCAAAATGCAGAGCTAAAAAACTAACTAAATCACATTCATGTTTTACTTACAGTAAATGG
Organism: Tachysurus vachellii; assembly: GCF_030014155.1. Taxonomy (NCBI): domain Eukaryota; kingdom Metazoa; phylum Chordata; class Actinopteri; order Siluriformes; family Bagridae; genus Tachysurus; species Tachysurus vachellii. The sequence continues at coordinate 7,546,698 of NC_083464.1, read as the reverse complement.
AAACTAAAATTATGAGTGGGAAACTGAAGAAATGTTAGACCAATTATTATTACAATCATTTGGAATTATTCATGTGATGCTTTACATGCTGTGCCTAATATGCATTGAACGGACAAAAATTTGTTGCTTGCAGCATTTGTTGAAATCAAAGCTGCACACACACAGAAATTAAATGTCATTGCTTTCTCTATTGTAAGTGTGAATGCAGGATCAGTGATCAGTGATGCAGGATTCAGACTTTGCTTCTTTACTTATTTCTTTGCTTCTTTCTACTTGATTCTTTAATTCTCTCTTAAAGCTAGGTTTATGTTATCAAAGGTTGATCTGCATGCAACAGGTCAAGAGCATAAGGTCCAGAAATTCATGTTAAATAACTGCTGTGCAAAAAAAAAGAACTAATTCCTTTTCCATTCATTTCTATATCTTAGTTCTGACTATGCTGCAGATAGTGGTCATGTTGCACATACTGTATGGACATGAGGGACTCAGAGTCTAGTATAGCAAATTAGACCAGCAGTTCTCTCAAATGCACTTTTCAAATACAAGGCACTTTCCAAAGCTGCCCTCACAATATTCCCCCAAGATTCTTGCAATGACAGATAACTCCTCAACATCACTCCTCATTTTTTCAGGTCCTCATCAGGAAAAATGCACTGCTTTTTCTCCTTTTGTAGCAAACAACCCAAAAGTACTTTTCATGTCTAAGCAACACAATCATAATCAAACGTGGTCTGCATCAAAAACTAGCTGTAAGTTTTGAGGAATAAAGCAACTGGCTGAGTTTATACACATGACAGATACACTTACCCAGCGGTTGTCCTGCTATGATTCGGGCATTCTCCCCGGCGACGGCGGCCCGGGCGTTTCTCTCACTTATGTACTGGACGAAAGCGTAGCCCTTGTGGACGGAACAGCCCACGATCTTGCCGTACTTGGCAAAGATGACCTCAATGTCGGCCTTCTTGACGATGGCTGTGTTGAGGTTGCCGATAAAGACTCTGGAGTTGAGGGAACGTGGGTCATTCTTGTTGGTCACGTTGCTTGTTTGACTCTTACCAGTCATCCTTTTCTGCTGGCTCTCCTATAGTGTACCCACACAAACACACACGCAAAAACACACACATCGGCATGCAAGCTTAGAAATCACAGCGACTCCAACAATACGATTAATCTCAAAACATAGAAAATAACTATTTACTTCAATCAAGTTCATATTTTACACACCGACTTAGCTTTTGAGTTGTAACTGTGGAAGTAACGTGAGTGTTAAGTGTTAAACAAAACTAAGACTCTTGGACGTGTTTACACATCCATGTATTCTGTCTTGTTATAAACAAGCCTATTGGGCAATTAACTACCCTGATCTTCAGTACCCAGAAAGGCAGATATGAAGAAAGCCAGTATTACATGTCTAATGTGGCCTGTAGGTTTGGACAACAAAGCACAATATTTAAAAGAAAATATTAACGACCTATAAATGAATAAATGAACTGAATGAGAGAATGCATGAATGAATGAATGAATAAATAAATGAATGAATGAATGCTCCTGCAACTGCTTCTACAATTTTATAATATCACTACTGTGGTTACTGAAGAGTGATGACTGCACACTTAATAATTTTGTCAGATACTCAGATAAACCAATAATTCTGTCTAAACCTCATTAATAGCTTGTCAGTAACGACTAAGTGCAGCTTATTAGTTGCTTGGTTAACAAAGGCATTTCCCAGTAGTCTCAGTCTTTATGCCCAGTCTCAACACCCATTTCTATGCAATCCCAGTCCCCAGAACTCATTTACAAAATAAATAATGTACATGATTATATGACACTCTCTCTCACTCACTCATTTTCTAACGCTTATCCGAACTACCTCAGGTCACGGAGAGCCTGTGCCTATCTCAGGCGTCATCGGGCATCAAGGCAGGATACACCCTGGACGGAGTGCCAACCCATCGCAGGGCACACACACACACCCTCATTCACTCATGCAATCACACACTATGGACAATTTTCCAGAGATGCCAATCAACCTACCATGCATGTCTTTGGACCGGGGGAGGAAACCGGAGTACCCGGAGGAAACCCCCGAGGCACGGGGAGAACATGCAAACTCCACACACACAAGGCGGTGGCGGGAATCGAACCCCCAACCCTGGAGGTGTGAGGCGAACGTGCTAACCACTAAGCCACCGTGCCCCCCGATTATATGACACTGATTATCCCAATTTGAGTTTAGTTTTACACTCAGTAGCAGGGAGAGATTTTGTATAATTTTAGGTCTGACTGTCATAGTTACTGCCGAAGTAGGACTATACATTGAAATATGTGTTTACTGTATCTGGTAATTATGATTATGATGACTGTGGAATGCAGACTATTAATATTAATAATGATGTTATATTTTAGTACCAACAGGGTGTCTGGTAAAAGCTGCTAACTAGGTTAACTAAGTCTGTTAACAAAACTAATTAAGCAGTCTAACTAATCAAGTGAGTGTAGTGAGTAACTGAGCTAGCTGCAAGGTAGCAAACTAATTTAGGTAATTTGGGTAATGAAGCAAAACAAACTATTGAAGTAACTGGTGCTTATCTACTAAACCTCAATTATTATGCTAGTGTCTGCCTGTAATTTTTTTCTAGATATTATTTTATGGGGTGGTGTGACTGTGTAAATATAAAAATAAACTATATAGCCAAAAGTTTTGGGACACCTCTCCAAATCATTGAATTCAGGTGTTCCAATCACTTCCATGAACACAGGTGTATAACATCAAGCGCCCAGGCATTCAGACTGCTTCTACAAACATTTGTGAAAGAATGGGCCACTCTTAGGAGCTCAGTAAATTGAAGCGTGGTACCGTGAAGTCCATTTGTGAAATTTCCTCACTACTAAATATTTCATGGTTAACTCTTAGTGGTATTATAACATTCATTCATTCATTCATCTTCTACCGCTTATCCGAACTACCTCGGGTCACGGGGAGCCTGTGCCTATCTCAGGCGTCATTGGGCATCAAGGCAGGATACACCCTGGACGGAGTGCCAACCCATCGCAGGGCACACACACACTCTCGTTCACTCACACAATCACACACTAGGGACAATTTTTCCAGAGATGCCAATCAACCTACCATGCATGTCTTTGGACCGGGGGAGGAAACCGGAGTACCCGGAGGAAACCCCCGAGGCACGGGGAGAAAATGCAAACTCCACACACACAAGGTGGAGGCGGGAATCAAACCCCGACCCTGGAGGTGTGAGGCGAACGTGCTAACCACTAAGCCACCGTGCCCCCGGTATTATAACAGTGAATTGGAATTGGAAACAACAGCAACTCAGCCACAAAGTGGTAGGTTTTTTCAAGGATTGAGCTTGGACCCTTAGAGTTTTCCAGGGGTTGGGCTTGGTCCATTAGTTCCAGTGAAAGGAACGCTTAATGCTTTAGCATTCCAAGACATTTTTAACAAATTTTATGCTCCTATCTCTGTGGGAACAGTTTGGGGATGGCCCCTTTCTGTTTCAACATAACTGTCCAGCAGTGCACAAAGCAAGGTCTATAAAGACATGGATGATCAAGTCCTGACCTCAACCTGTTAGAACACCTTTGGGATGAATTAGAGCAGAGACTGTGAGCCAGGCCTTATTGTCCAAGATCATTGACTGACCTGACAAATGTGCTTCTAGAGGAATGGTCAAAAATTTAATTGGGATTAAGAATAGGGTGTTATTAACCATTAGCCATTGAGGACGTCCAAAGGAAATGTTGTCTGCTTCGAGCTCTCAGCATTCTTAAAGACTCCTCTCACAATGCCCAAAGACTGTTTGTCCCCCTTCCCTTAGTAGGCGCTTCAGGAGCCATACAAAAACCAGTAGACCGAGGAACAACTTTTTCCCTAGTGCTGTCTCCTTACTGAACTCTGCCTCCCGGTGACTGATGACCCTCATTCACCTCTGATTGTACATGAATTATGTTGTAACACTACCATGCATCTTTTCCAAGTCACTAAGTTCACAATAATGATAGCCCTTCACTTCCTGAATTAAACGGTGGCTTAACCCGCTGAGCATCCTTGTTCATTAATTATTTTTGAAATATGAACTCATGTGGAGAATAATTTGTGCAATTATTTAAAAATTGCAACAGTTTATACTGTATGTTTTTATTACAGAAGTCCATGGACGTTATAATCCCAGAAGGTGTTTTACTGTAAATTAAGTGTATAATTTTTTTTCTTTCATCGGGTGATATTTTATTTCAAGTTCATTCTAATAAAATGTCAATTGCATATTTGGCCTCGCTGATATTCCCCCGTATATCACTGCCACCTTTTATAGCAAAGTGATCTCATTTTAAATCAACCCCGGCTGCTGTCCGTGACATCTGAACAACAGACTGAGACTGACTAAATGTCCTTAAAAAAGAGCAATAGAAACAGAAAGAGAAAGAGATTAACCCTTGTATGATATTTTTGTTACTCAGCCGGTGTTCGTGGGTCTGCTGGACCCGCTGCATTTTTGGGTTTTTAATCAACACAATCAAAAATTTGATGTTAAAATACTCTACAAATGTTTACTTCATCTCAATTACAAGCAATATAAACAGCATATATGGTTAATATTTGCCCTTTACCTTTATTACATCACATTTTTTTAATTAAAGTGCTACTCGTTTTTTGTTGTTTTTTAATAAAATGTAATAAAAAAAAAGAAAATCAAATTTAATCAAGTTATGAGTGGAAAAAAATCAACAAATTTACAAGGAAGCAAAGTTTTTCAAAATTATTGATGTTTATGAATATGGGTCCCACAGACCCGAACACCATACAGGGGTTAAGAGAGAGAGAAATAAGACAGGAAGTTTAACATGAAAACCAGCAATAAGCATAAAATCTAGTACTTTATACCTGTTGGTTCTAAAGCTCAATCCTCATATTATTACCGATATGTAAAACTAACACCAGTGACAGCTTCACATTAGCTACTAATATTAACCAAAACCCAATTATAAAGGACTAAAAAAGAAACGTACTTCAATGATAAACTGAAATGAAAATCTGGATTTCTAAAAAGCTGCTTTGTGACAAGTTTCATTGTTAAAAGCGCTAAATAAATAAAATTAAATTGAATTAAGTTATATATTACATGGCCTTAAAACATTAATACACATAAAACAGCTATATACCTCACTCCAGGAAACTTGCCCTGACAACGTACAGACTGAGTAAGTACAGCCTGGAAAGGTCAGCACAGACAGACCTGGCTGTCCAGAGAGGATCGGCTGTGCACTTACTGTCAGGTGAGTGATGGAAACAAAGTTGTATTTTCTAACACAAAGAAACACATTCTACCAGAAAATATGTAGCATCATACCTGAATTTGAGAAGTACATGGACATGGATAAACTCCAACATATACTGTACTGGGGAGAAAAGTGAAATGAGTCTACCAGAAGAAAAAATTGTGTCATCCTGCCATCATTTTAAGGGTTAATTTATTATTATACTTTATTATTTTGTGGCTATTTTTATACGCCATTCTTTGCTATCATTTGCGACTTGCTGTTTACAATCAATAACTTTTTATTCGACTACAGTGTAATCTATCTAATATCTATTAAATACCTTGACAACAAAATTACGAGAGCAATTTGGCAGACACTTTTATCTAGAGCAACTTAGCAACCCCATGGTTAAGGGTCCAGCTGTGGCAGCTTGGTGGACTTGGGATTCAAACTTGCAACCTTCTAATCAGTAATCCAACACCTTAACCACTTAGCTATCACATGTTAAAAATAGTCCCTCAAGGATTTTATGATTTTGTGATTGTAAAATGAATGCAAAAGCACACAATTTTGCAATTTTCTAAGAAGATTGCAATTTTCCAAATCACCACCGATTTTGTACAGATTTAGGCTGAGACAAAGTAATAACACGTGTCAATCCTGTCCATATAAGAAAAATAAGAAAAAAATACACTACAGCAAAATCAAGCATTTTTGTCTGCAACAATCATGAAAAGCTTTAAAAAATACTAGAGGTACATCATAGTATGTCAAGTCATGTCAAATCAAGAAGCTTTTATTGTCATTTCAACCCTATATAGCTGTGATATATACACACAGTGAAATGAGACGTTTCTCCAGCACCATGGCGCTACATAGAATAAAACAGAGCTAAGGGCTTAAGTAAGTTAGTCTTAGCCACATAAAGAGCATTGTGTGTAACTTTGTGCAAACAGTGTGAAACAAAAGACAGAGAAAAAGACAAACAAAACACTACAGGAAAAATACAGAACATAGCATGTGCATATGAATATTATGATGTACAAAGAGGGTTCTAGTAAACATACAGTACATACGCTTGTGCAAAACAGCAATTGAGTCAATGTGCAAGACATCATGTGCAAAAACTGCATCTAAACAGTTATAGACATGCTATAGATATGGATGCATATTGAATGAGTGTTGGAGTGTGTTTTTGAGTTTGGTATGTGCAGAATAATATGGGGCAAACTGTGACCCATGCCTAAAGGCAGATAGGCAGATTTATTCATGATTTATATTTGTTGAAATTTTAAATCTGCAGTGCTATATTGCTTCATGCTTTGTGCCAAATTCCCTTAAATACCAAACGTAATAAACAGAAATTCTGTAGCGTTTAAAGCTTTCATTCAAACTAATATGCATTGAACTTATAGTTTTGTGGTTTTGTGTTATTTATTTATTTATTTATTTATTTATTTATTTATTTATTTATTTATTATTTACCCTCATTACACATGCATTGCTTTACATGTTCCTTCTCAATCACTGTTGATGATGGAGCTCAAGTGGAGATCTAAGGGGCGTCACTCCGTGTAATCACTGAACATGGCTGTAACTGATTGTAACCGAGGCTCTGTGAGTGTATAGTATAAGTTAGGAAGAAATCAACCCCAGTGTTGTGTTGTTTTTCTTATGTTACAATTGGTCTTAGCTCCAGAAAAGTCCAAAATAGTCTATTTTAAGACATAAAGTCAAATAACGTGACGCTTTAAATGGTATATCATTTATAACATTTATACCACCTGTGCTTTAATCTTATATTAACCTGTTATTGACCTTCAATTGTACTGTGTACATCTGCTTTGTCAGTTATACAGTATAATCTACCATTCTAACAAAAAATATATTGTTGAAACTGAAATTATTTTAACCCAAATGCTAGTTCTACTGCTCTGATACTGCATTTGACACTGTTCCAGTTTCAGCTAAAGAAATACTTAGAGATTGAAAATACGCTATAGAGGTGTGTGTCAAACTGTAAGCTTTCTTACAGAACGTTTTTAGAATGCGAACACACACACATACACACACACACACACACACACACACACACACACACACACACCAAGCACAGCTGAGTGTACAAACCCCTGCTACAAGCTGACAACTAACCTTCCAGTGAGTGTCATCCAAACCCATGAACACACTCGCTAAAGGAGGCTGACAATCCGCCTGCTATTGTGGAACAGAGAAATGCATTATACTCCTTCTGTCACAGTGTCAATAAATAAATAAATAAATACTGTGCACTTGCAGGTATACAAATACACCCTAATAAGACAGAATATGAAAATCTGAGAATAGGTGTGAGATTTACATACATTTGCACATTATGCTAAATATGGCTATTGATCTAATGTCACTCATGTTCAAAATGCAAAACTTGTTATGTCCCGAGGACGTGTTAAATCATTTAGGCTCGAGAGAGAACAGACGCTGCCTACAGTATTTGCATCACATTCAAACGCATTACGCTTCTTGGTGAGAATTTTGAAGTTCCCATTTAATTCACTTACAAATATGTTATTTGCAATATCTAATAAAGCAGGCTGTAAGTCTTTTAATGCTGGCCTGTTGCTGCAGTGTCCCCGAAACATGGAGATGACATCTATTTAGCTTTGGCACTTAATGCCTGAATAATGGATCCAATACCCAGTAAATAGGATTAGTTGCCAAGGTAACACAGATTCTGTTATTGGCCGCACGCTTGCACACTCATTCACTCACTCACTCTCAAAGACAGAAATTGAAAAATGAAATTTGCTCCATTGTCCGTGATACGTCCTCTCTCTCTCTCTCTCTCTCTCTCTCTCTCTCTCTCTCTCTCTCTCTCTCTCTCTCTCTGTCTGTCTCTCTCTCTCTCTCTCTCTCTCTCTCTCTCTCTCTCTCTCTCTCTCCCTCTCTCTCTCTCTCTCTCTCTCTCTCTCTCTCTCCCTCTCTCTCTCTCTCTCACTCTTTCTCTCTCTCTCTCTCTCTCTCTCTCTCTCTCTCTCTCTCTCTCTCTCTCTCTCTATGTCTCTTAACCATGTGTGAACTGAATTACTGTCAAAACATTCATATCACATTATCACTTCCAGCAACACACTACAAAGACACACACATGCACAAGTTACCAGCTTTTTTTTTTCCCAAGGCCTCAATAGCATACAGAAAAAAATAATAGGTTCAAATAATAGATAGTTTGTCTCACATCATCTGTGCACATTGTTTTGGGACACAAACCGCACATTGTACACACTACAGGAAATGACATCATAGGAAGTGAATATATCTTGAATATGGGCAATGTATCTACTATTGTGTAATTACTGTAAACTAAAAATAGTAATTATTAACATATCTTGACCTTATTAGCATGATTATCATTCATATTTCTAGACATTTTACTACACTGAAATGACATTTCAAGCTTTTAATAGTTTTGTTCTACTGGCAGATACCAGATATTTTTCTAATTTTAAAATATTTATTCCTTAAAAGAAGCAGCATTAGAAAAAAAAAACATGATCTGCTATTAGAATCTACTATTCTGGCCATTAATATTTAAAAAAATCTTTCTTGTCCAGTAATCTCATAATAAGAATGATTTATAATAATATAATCTAATTATTTTGAAACCCCAGACTAATTTGTAAACGAAAAAGAATGCTTTGTGATTAAACGGCTTTAGTACTTGGAGAAGTATGTAGAACTCTCAACACAAGGTCAGGAAAAAAGTGTGAAAACACCCTTAAAGTGATTTCTATGCATTCCTCTTCGGTCACATCCAAGGAAATGTGTCTACAGCACACCTCACAAAGCAGTGATGGGAGACCCTGAGTGAAAATTCTTCACTCTCATGACTCTGGTAAACCGAGAAGAGCACAGTGACAGACTGCCGAGAAAGAGAGAGAGTATATGTGAGAGAGAGAGAGAGAGAGAGAGAGAGAGAGAGAGAGAGAGAGAGAGAGGGAGCTAGTACAGAAATAGAGGAGGAGTGAGAAAAATGTTGTGAAAGCAGAGACTGTAATTATTACAGCTGCTGGAAAGCGTAGGCAAGACAGGAAGCAAAAAACACGACTTGTGTTGTCTTTATATTCCTAAACGCATCTAGCTCATCCTTTTATTCATATACTCTCTCTCTTGCGCACACACACACACAAACACCCCTATAATGCCATTCACACCTTCACAAAAGCACAGACAGAGGCGCATATGTCTCTTCACCAAGCTCAAGCATAAAGCCTAACTAAAAGGCACAATTAATTTGCCCAGTGCCTAAATTATTTTGGTCTCTCTCTCATTGTAAACAGACAAAAAGTCTTTATGTTTACATTGTAATGTTATTCCTTAAAATGTTGCTTTATCCTGGTTTAGGTCATGGTGGATCTCGACCCTATCTCAGGAAGACACTGTGCAAGACAGGAATAAACCCTTGATGGGATGCCAGTGCATCACAGGACATCATGGACGCACACATTTACATAAGAGGAAACCAAAGAACCAAGAGCAAACCCACATAGACACAAACAGAACATGTGAAACTCCACTCAGGATAGTTCAGGATCCTCCTCAAGCTCAGGTTAGAACAGGGGACCATGGAAATGTGAGAAAGCAATGGCATCTTTTAATTGCTAAAATAAGTGGCTATAAAAAAAATAAAAATGATATCATAAAATAAGCAACTAAATAAAGCTAAATCAAACAAATAGGTTGTATTGAACATGGTACTATAATGCTATTTAATTAACTAACTTCAACACAATTAACCATTTTTAATTAATAACAAAAGTTTTGAAAGCGGTGACTGTAATTAGAATATGTGTAAAATATGTTATTGCTATTTACCCAGCACGTCTACACACAAACACACACAGAAGGTGATCAAGGGCAAAATGGGTCTTAGTGTGGAAAAGGAAAGTCAAACACCTTTCCACAGAATAATGACCAAACTAGATTAATCCACTGCAGGGCCTCGATATTTACACCAGTGTGCTCATTTAGGAGGACACGGGTCAACCAGTGCCTCCTCCTTTTCCTCTCAGCTCTCCCCGATTCGATCGAGTTTAGCAGTGTAATAAGCGGCCCGCTGTTATTTAGAGCCTCTCACTGACACACGTATTGATGGCGGTGGACACAGAGGCGAGAACATTCGCAAATCAGCGGAGATGTGTTAAATTGCCTCTCTGGTCAGATAAATCACTTTTGTCGAGAGCTCATGTGAGAGCTCCCTTGCCCTCCCTTCCTTACGTTCATCCTTCTCCTTTTCCTGGCTAAGAGCCGTCTCCCTGGCACCTTGGTGTTTCACGTTAGTGTGTGTGGGAGGTTTTTTTTTTTTTTTAAAAGGAGGTGCTGAAGTTAATTGATTTCATTGCCAATGTTCCTGCTGCTGCTTATTCACTTTAAAGCCCTGAGTGTTCAGAACAATGTCAGCTCCCTGCATCAGCTCTGTGGAGAAAAGGAGACCATTCATTCATTCATTCATTCATTCATTCATTCATCCCTCATCTATTCTCAGTAAGTTTACCTAAAGGACAATTTAAAGACCTAAAGGACAATTTCAGGTCCTTAAGGACAATTTCAACCTAAAGGACAATTTCAGTAGCCAATCCAATATCGGCATGTTATTGGGAGATAGGGGGAAACCTACAAGATCCAGTGGTTCATGTGATCTGGGAAATTGAGCTCATCATCTAAATACAAAGCATGGTTTGGAATGTGAATAAAGGGCCTTTAAAAATTCTCATAACAGAGTTTTAGACTGACTGTATCTTCAGTCTGTGACCTAGTGTACCAGTGTTGATGTATTCACTGATAGATACTTCAAAGCACTTTTGTAAGTTGCTCTGGATAAGGTTATCTGACAAATGCCATAAATCTAAACTGACTTGTTTTGTTAAAATTCAGCTTATCCATCCAAAAAGATATATAAGAAAGGCAGTCCAATATCATCCATGGAAAAGAAACACACAGTTGTGTGCCATTAGTGATCAAAAAAGCAATCTAATATGATCTGATCATTAAGCTAAGTGATAAAAGAGAAACAAGAGCAGAACGAGAGTTGAACTCTGGAGAACTCCTGTAGTGCAGTTAGGTGATGAAACAGAATATGCAAGAGTGATAGCTGTAAATATGATGAAAACCTAGTCAAGCTTAGAGCCAGTTCCAGATGATGGATTTCCACCCAGGAATAGATGTCAGAAAGGCAGTCTGATATTGTCTGTGAGACTTGGGACATTCACTTACTGAGCACTTTATTAGGAACATCTGCAGTCCAACTACGCATTCATGCAATGATCTAATCAGCTAATCGTGTGGAAGAAGTGCAATGCAGAAAACCAGTCAGATACAAGGCAGCAGCATTGGATCAACCATTAGACAGGAGAAAATGTAATCTCAGTGATTTTGACAATAGCATGATTGTTGGCACCAGATGGGCTTTGAGTAATTCTGTAACTGCTGATCTCAAGAAATTTTTAGGCAAATTAGTCTCTAGAGTTTACTAAGAATGGGGCATTAAAGAAGAAAAAAAAAGCATCCAGTTCTGCAGACGTAAACTCTTTGTTAATGAGAAAGATCAATGGAGAATGGCCAGACTTGTTCGAGCTGACTTAAAGGCTACAGTAAATCAGATAACCACTCACCAATTGTAGTGATCAGAGAAACATCTCAGAATGCGCAACACGTCAAACGAAGAGGTCACTTAATTCTAATAATTGCGTTATAATTCCAACAGAATACCTTTGGGATGTGGTAGAATGGTAGGCGTGCAGCTTGAACATGCACATGAAACAAAACTGCAAGAATTGCATGATGCAATCACATCAACATGAAGCTCAAACGAAAGCATCCATCATGTTGAATCAGGGTCAGAAAAATTGTATAATGTGCATGTAGGAAAATCATATGGGGCTAAGAGTGAGTAAAAAGACCTTGTGTTGCTCATGATCAATGATCATATACAGTACAATATGACTATGACAATATGACTTCTCCTCTCTACTCTAAAGAACACTGCAATTTCTTATGTACCATTTCATCTTTCTATATGCAATACTTCACCAAGTTTTCTCCAGTGACTATACCAACCACTTGATAGGCAGCTTTCACCAAACTGACTAGTGGATATGCAGAATAGGAGGCCATATCCAAGCTCTGGGTAAATAATAAAACAGTGAGCTGCTCTAGCACAAAGCAGCATCAGGGAGACAATATACACACACACACACACACACACACACACACACACACATATATATATGTATATATATATATATATATATATATATATATATATATATATATATATATATATATATATATATATATATATATATATAGCTCTGCAGTATTGGCAGAGTATGTAGGTGGATGTAACTTGTAACTTTAATGAATAGGGCCACGGTAGAGAGCCTGCTTAAAGAGGCAGACATTGGGGACTTAAAGAGCTCTGCCTGCAGCTTCATTAACATAGTCTCGCCAAACCCTTCAATGAATTTCCTGTACAATTAATACCGCTGGGGGGACAGAGAGTAGTGGCATCATCCAGTCAAGCTGGCAATCAGCCGTTGAAGCTGTTCAATCACAACAAAGTGAGAAAGACATGACCTTTCCACCCTCCCAATGTCAGATCTAGAATCCGGCCTTATTTAATTGCTGTTTTAAAGATGCCCTTGTAGAGTTGCCCTTGCCATAAGGCATTAATGAATTGATACAATTTCTGGTCCACAACTGAAAAAAACTTTTATAATACAACATCACACTGATTTCACCTGTCAGTCAAAAGTATTTGAATAAAGCACTCACTGTGGAGTTATCATTACATTTAAATTCTTCCTCAAAGTCCACTATCAGATAACAATAAGCCTCTAAATGAGTGCTTTATTAAAAGCAAGTAACTTGTTTGGTAAAGCATAACGCATATATAATCCCAGATTTGTTTTACAATTGATTAGACAGCGTTAGTATCAAGTGTATGACAAACATACACGTGTGTTGCTACAAGTGCGTAATTAAAGTGTTCCAGATCCAGTCTTCTCCAGTTACTGAAGATCTAGACTTATTTTTCCAATTCAATACAGTCTCAAATATTTCTTAGTTCACTCACACACAAACACACACAATATAATACCAAACTCAAGTATTTAACTAAAAGTTACATTAATTCAACAGTTTCACTGCTATTTACTGTGACCAACTGCATCATCTACTGTATGTCTTACAAATGGAGTTTGTTTACTTGGCAAGCTACTTTTTGTCTGCTAGATGTTTTCTGTGTAATATATTGTATTAGTTGATTTTGTTTTGTCTACTCGGGGTGGCCACAGTGACAGGAATGTATCCAGTTATGTCTGAATTGAATGTTTGCATATAAACACCTCTATCTGGCTGATTTTTAACACCTCGAGTAACAGCTAACGTTTCTCAGTTGTCAGTGCGTTTCCAGTGTCACGACATATTGCTGCCTTCGAAACCAGTTTCTAGCCTTTTCTTTAGAGAAACGGTCTTAGCTATTAAATCACTGTCTTCTCAGAACATATTTATACTCCTGTGAAAATCTGTTGTGGGAGGGAGAGAAGGGGATCATGGGTTTTAGCATAGCTCGCAAAATCTCACAATACATTGTGTGAATCTGTGATGCTCTTTGCTAAGTAAAGTCTGGCTTAGGAATCTATATTGAATTGAGTTCAATTGGGACAAGATTGAAACTGGAGATACAGTACACATTGTAAAGACACGATGGGGTAAACAGGACAGGTTGAGGACTGGTTGGCAGAAAAGGTGTATTTTAACGCTTAGAAAGAACACCAGAGGTGTGCAAATAAGAACTGAAGGCAATGTAAAATAAAAAAAAATTAAAAACTAAATGATTCATACTGAACACCTTTGGGATGAACTGGAATGCTGACTGCACCACTGGCCTCCTTACCCAACATCAGTGTCTGACCTCACCAGAACAAGTCTCCACAGCCACGCTCTTACATCTAGTGGAAACCTTCCTAGAAGAATGGAGGTTATTATAAAAGTAAATGGGACTAAATTTGGAAAGGAAATATTCAACAAACATAACATAACTGTTGTTTTTAAAAAATATCATTGTGTGCTCATAACACATATTATTAATTATAAAAGAATTCATAATGCTTAATGAATTGTTGTGCAGGCTCATAATTTAACATTTTATGCCATGTAAATGTTCATTTCTTAATTCCGATTGGTTGATTTTTCTATAACATTGTTTTGTCTTACTTGTAAACACCTTCTGTACAGATTCACAGACACAAGAAGCATAAATCATTACTAAGACACAGTCAGCACTGGCATCAAGGAATAAAGGCACGTGCCTTCTGTCTTAGACACCTAAAGAATGAGAAATTCCACTAAGGAGAACTAATTAGAAACTGGATATTGGTTACTGTCATGAGCAAGCGATTTCCTATAAAAATATGTCCTTCCTTTTTGTACTGCACTCATATGATGAGGGATCGTTAATACAAGCCTAGGAGTTGATACGGAAGTTTAGGAAACTGATCTCTGGGACTGCAAGTAAGATGCTTAAAGCGCTGTTAAAGACAAGAGGCCCTAGAGGACACTGATCTTAGCCTACCAAGTCCTGATTAATGATCATGATATCCTGGGAAAGTTCGAATAATGAGAAAATGTACACTGCTGTTGAATGCGCAGGGCTTTGTGTATTCATTTAATTGCCTAAGTGTGTGGGGGTACGCTGAAAAACAGCCTTCTGGAAACAACACTGCCTTATCTAAGATCCTCATTCACCACCCTGGTGTATGAGCTTAGTCTCTCAAAAGTGGACTGGGCCATCACCTAAAGCAAATTTCATTTTAGTAGAAAATTGCTTCTTGTTTATGACTTTCCTCCTCTTTCAACATCTCTATTTGTTGGTCTGCACTAAAATTTGCACCCTTTTCACTGCCTCCAGCAGTAATCCAATTAAGTAGGAAACAAATGAAGCTCTCTCTTATTCGCTAAATCACCTATGTTGGGGAGATGGGAGGGAGGATGATAATGCCACACTTGTTGCGATGGTACCGTTAATTCACAAGAAAAGAAATCCCCTTGTCCAGGATAGACAGGAAGACACATTTGGGGTGACAGAATTTAATTGCCTGATCCTGCTCTGTTGTGTTTTTGCACGTTAATCTCTGTAAAACACCAATTTTGAAGACAGTGACTCTCTTTCTGTGCATGGAAAGGTTTCAACTTCTCCTAAACAAGACATGGATGTTCACCCAGCAGTACTCCACTGGACCATACCACCGGAAGGTGAAAAACAGACAAGTTTGCCACTAAGCTGAAGAGGAAATCTAAGAGTCATGGCCTTCCCCACATGGAAGATTGCCTTGGTAGGGTCCAGAGCACATCACTGAGCAGCTCTTTGACCTTAATATCTCTCCTTGCCTCTGACTTTTGTGGCCGCAGGTGTGCTGACAAGTCTCTCTGGCCTTGTTCCAGTCCATTATTCAGCTCCAACATGGGAGCAGCATCACCTCTTTGCCCTTGAAAAGCCTGAAAATCATATACTGGCTATAACTCTGGCGACACACAACAGAGCATACCAGCTGGTCCTTGCTCTGTAGCTATCATACACCCAGTGTCCATGATGCTATCTTTTCAAGGGCAGCATATGTTAACAATACAGTCAGCACATACAGTATATACTTTTATAGCACAGTGCTTAAAATATTTTAAAAGATGTGTTTCTATTTTGCAAATAAAAAATATTATTCAGAAAAATCGTGCTTTGTAATGAAGGAAAAAGTATTTCACCATGAAACAAGTTCATTTTAGGAAAAATCAGGGTTTTATTTTTTTGGTTCCTGTCATTCTTAAAGCATGAGTTTTTCATTCATTCATTCATCTTCTACCGCTTATCCAAACTACCTCGGGTCACGGGGAGCCTGTGCCTATCTCAGGCGTCATCGGGCATAAAGGCAGGATACACCCTGGACGGAGTGGCAACCCATCGCAGGGCACACACACACTCTCATTCACTCACGCAATCACACACTACGGACAATTTTCCAGATGTGCCAATCAACCTACCATGTATATCTTTGGACCGGGAGGAAACCGGTGTAAGCATGAGTTTGTTTTTTTCTTAATTTTTAAATGTTTCCCTTTTACTTATTATAAAATAGATTCTGTGAATGTTTATTGCTGCTGTGATGTGTGCTAAATATAAAATTAAGTTGTTTTGTGGATGATCCATAAGATTAAATCCAACTCAAAATGGATAAAAAGTACATGCTGTCTATTATATTACTGTGGTAAAAGGCCACTAAAACAGTTTAAGATATACTGTTCTTGTTGAGCTGCAACTCACTATCAGAACCGCCATTGATTATTTTCCTATAATAGAACACTCCAGCATATTTTATTCCGTACGTAACCACCTCAATGAATATGGACTACTGCCACTCTTTGGTAACATTCCCTTATTCTTGTTCCCAAATGGCAAGAGTGAGTCCATGCTTTTATTCTGATTCAGCTAATTAAAAGGCCTGGCCAAAGACAATTATTGCTTGAGCAGCTGAGTCAGTTCTGCTAGTCTTTGATAAATCCCCATCCCCAAATTGGCTCTTCATAAATAAATCATAAACAGACCTGCCGACCACAGCTTTATGGGTTTTTAGTGCACCGCATCAGAGTCTGGCCCTAATCAGGCATCTGACTGTGCCATGTTTCTCTCATTAAAGCAGCGTCTTAAGCAAAAAGCCAATTAGGACTTTAATAGCAGGTGTATGGTGAAAAAAAAATCACCGCCTTTAATGGGAGCAAATTAGAATTTGTAAACATTCACTCCCCTCGAAAAAGTAAAACACAACCAGTGCCCTTCATTAACATGTATAACCCTCACTGGGGGAAAAATGCATGCAAATAGAGTCAAACTGTGAATAGTAAAATGCACAGTAGGGTATACATGCTATTTAGGATCTCTGATCCGTCAGCAATCTTTAACAAGTGCAATGTCGAAAAGGCGTCTTTAAATAATTATTTACAATTAGTAGTTAGTGGGAGTATGCATAGTTTAAAACAACAACAACAACAACAAAAAAACCAATGGAGTTTCTCTGTAGCAATAGCACATAAACAATAAAAGCAGTTTAATGTATGGAATATTTAAATCCTATAAAGAAAAAAAAGGCATAGCTGACAAAATTGCACTTTTAAATGAACTGTTAGTTTGTGACTACATGATGACAGCCCACTTGTCGCTTCTTAAAGCCTGCCAGCAGCCCAGGCTGATTGGGAAAGGAAACATGAATGCAATGCTATGGTAATTGGGCAAACTGCTTAGTCAAAGTCAAAGCGCACACACAGTAATGATGGCCAAAAAAAAAGTTCAAAGAGCTCTGAGGTGCAGTTAAATGCAACAGTCATAATATGTGGTGGCATACACTCTGATTTATTTATGATTTTTTTAATGAATTTTAAAGAAATTCATGCTAGTTAAAAATTGTGCATATGTGCATATGTATAATGGTACAGCTCAGGGTTAAGGCAAGGGATCTTCAAAGGATTACCACAGGATCTGTGCAAATAATTCACCAAAATATGAGCATACTGATATTCCACTATTAAAAATATGTTTATATTTGTCTTGCAAGTGCAACATGGCTGTACTTCAGTATTGTGTGTGTGTCTGTGTTGCCAGTGCAAGGCCTTGACGAATGTGGGACAGGAAACATGCTTTGTACTGCCTGCTGTCTTCCCCCCGGGTATTCAATAACTCTTTGACCTTGCATTACGTGCTGTATTCAGAGATCAGTGCGGTGCCCTTCCTTTTTTCTCTCTTTTTCTCTCTGTTTTTCTCCTGTGCACTTTTCTGGCAGAGGGTTTACTGAGCAATCAGCTGAGAGCAGTGCAGTTGCAGGTGATTTGTTACTGAAAATAAATCTGTGACAATCCACAGCATCAGTGAGAACATGGTTTTTGTCTCCATCAGAAATTACACCTTCCTATATGTGTTGTTTTTGTGTATCCACATGTGTGTGGTGGGCTTCATAAAGGCTGTAGCTCATACTGACACACTTTTCAGACAAACACACACACACACACACACACACACACACACACACACACACACAACCACCAAAGCAGGATGAATTGACCACAGCGGTAGGTTGGAGTGTGCCTTTGAACTTTCCTTGAGTCTTTTCTGAGCTGGGTCATACCACTTGGTGGTTGGATAAAAGGAAAAGGTGAACCTGTATAACATCCGCATCACAGCTGTAAGTAGGTCATGTTATGTAACTTCTAATCTGAATTTAACACCAAAAAATTTAGACTGGACATTCAAATGAACAAAAGGAAGAAAAGTATTTCTTCGATTATGCAGACTTATTTTTATATAATATACAGTTTGGGGAGATTTTATTTACAGGTGTAAACACGCATTTCCATGTAAAGTAATAGAAATGATCAACTTCAAGCTGGTAAGATACAAAACCATTGTTGGTTATTTTCCTGTAATAGCATGCCCCACCATGTATTATTCCCCACTTTCTACTATCAGGTTATGATGGGCTTAAAAACTAAATTTCCTCATAAGATTTCTTATAGAAATATATCTTGTAAAAGATATCTAGTAAGAAAATCCAGTAAATTGTGATAAGCATTATTGTGAAAGTAATACTAGTTGATTTCACAACACATTCAGAACATGCCAAGAAATATGAAAAAAATTGGCATCTACGTATACCAAGATAACACACATGCATGTATTCACACACATACAAGAATTCGTGGATCATATCTTCACATTCTTATCTTGGATGAATGCATGCTTTGGTAAAGTAGGCTTCTGTACGATCTTAGTGGGTCTGTTGTTAAATTTAATTTTCTGAATATTATGAATTTTGAGAAGGACTTAATCATATATTTTGATGGTCTATCTTCCAGTATTTAGCATATTGAAAATGGCCGTTACATGCTCACTCTGTTGTTGCTTTAGTACAGACTCGGCTTCCTATATAGGTATTACCATCATACTTCTCCACGTATCTATGTTTCACCCTACTCATTTAGTCACTGCTGCTTTATTTTATACCAAGCATGTGCATTACACTTTAAATTCATGGACACAAAAGACATCAGTCCTGAATCTGAACTACCAGCAACCTCAACTCCTCTCCACTTACTGTCTCAGTCTTAAATAGTGGTGGCAGGTGGGCTCTGAAACTGCCAGCCTGCCATCCAAAAAACATCTTCATCTCAGCTTCAGCATCCCTATCACTATGTCCATGTCCTGGCACTGACTGAGACCTGGATCACTCCAGGCAATTCTGTGGCCATGGCTGTTTTCTCTCACATTCCATGAGAAACTGGCACAGAAGCTTTCACAGGCTTGCTTCTGTCCCAGATATGGTGCTTCACATATTTTCTTACTGTCTTATGTCCTCATTTGATTCTCACTGTGTTACTGCTACCTCTTTCAGTACATTTCCTAATGTCCTTTTCATCACCTGCACCCTTGAAAACATCATAGAAAAGCTGGTCATCTTTTTGTGTTCTTTCCACTCTTCAGGCTTTCTCCTTCTCTTTTCACCTGACCTTGGATACACAAGAGAGGAAATGTTCTGGAACTGGCCTTTAGTTGACCTTCCCAACTTTAGATATTAACATAACCTTGCTCTACTTTTTCTTTAGTCTCCCTGCCAGTCAACGACTCCCCATATCTCTTCTCTACTTGCTTTTCCCAACACTCCATCTCTCTTTCCTCTAGCTTGCAGAATCCTAAATCAAGCCCCAGGTTTTAGCCCAGCAGCACCAAGTTGTGACAGTTGTGCCACAACCCTGTCTACTCCATGGGCACTGTATCATGGCTAACCCTGTGTGCTGACTCTAGCATCTTTACAAGCTGGGTCAGAAACAATTTCATCATACTGTAATTTTTCTTTTCTCCTTCTACTATCAGTTTTACCATATGATTCCCAACCACTTGAATCAGTAACCAATGCATTTCTTCTTTTTACCTTCTCGGCCTGATCCTTGGCTGTAGGATGTGCTCTGCAGCGATTGCAGAGAATTAAGAACAGTGGTGGGAAGTCACAACCTTTTGCTCTTCTCCTTTCATACCTCTTTAATCAGTTTGAAGATATGCCTTCAATGCCGAACCTAAATTACCCATAAAATATGCTGATGACACTCAATTCATGCTCTGCTTTCCAGCCTCAAATAGTCATTTTTCAGCTCATATCTCAGAATGAGTACTGACTGGACTTCTCATCATGGATGGCAGCTCATCACCTGAAACTAAATCCCAGCCACACTGAGCTGCTGAAAATTCCCTTGTGATGCATCTTCATGCCATGATTTTGTGTTCTCTCTGGAGAGCTCTCTGAAATCACACCACCTGGCAATGCACTCAACCTTGTTGCAGCTCGAACTGCACTTTTAGGG
Organism: Tachysurus vachellii; assembly: GCF_030014155.1. Lineage (NCBI taxonomy): Eukaryota > Metazoa > Chordata > Actinopteri > Siluriformes > Bagridae > Tachysurus > Tachysurus vachellii. Next base: position 7,525,968 of record NC_083464.1, on the reverse strand, counting down.
GGATCTTACAATTTTTAAAGGCCACTAAGGTGCTGGTTCCTTCCACTGACACATCGGATAATGGACTTATGTGACTTGCTCCTGTTGTCTTCCCCTATGTATCATCAGACCCTCTGTAAATGATCCAGAATTCAGCTGCACAACTTTTTTCAATCTTATTATTATCAAAGTTCTCCCACATTGCCCGATTGCTGGATTCCCATGAGATATAAAAGACAGATGCTTGCCTACAAAGCCAAAAATGGGCCAGCCCCAACCTACCCAGAGGTACTTATCAAACCCCACACTGTGCTATGCTCCCACTAGCACAACTCAAAATGACCCAACATCCCTCAATGTACAAGACAGTCCAAAGAGCTGAGTCACTCGCTTTCTTCAAGACCGAAGACCCGCCTCTTTACCAAGCATTCAGCAACTCAGCAATAAATCCAGAAAAAGTAAAGTATCCAGAAGTAAATATCCTGGGTCTCTGACCTATTTGTACTATCATGAGGATGCAAAGCAGTTTTATAAGTTATTCCATATAAGCTCATCTGCTAATTGCTGTATTAACATAAATGTAAAAGTAAAAATAATGTAAATGTTAGGTTCTATTTTGAACCTGCTGACTTGTTTAATTGTGCTTCAAGCAATTAACTCGTACATATTTACTAGTATTCCTTTTCAAATATTTTGCCTAAGTAAAAAAAAAACAACTAAATTTATACTTGTTTTCTCCAACTTTTCTGCTTGTTACATCGTTTGTACAGTTCTTCGTTATACATCACAGACAAGCCATTTACTAATTACATGTACAATTTATAACTCATTTGTTATTTCTTTTGGGATCTCAGTAAATCACTTTTCTCATCATATAGTACAGATTAATTACTTGTCACTTTATGTGTTACTGTCACCCCAGTGTACACACAGTATATACAGTACACACACTGTAGTTACAGGATACCAAGGGTGCCATTTTTACATTTACTGACCAAATAACTAATAACCTGACACCGGCCTATCATTCCTCTCATTCATGGAAAATGACTTAAAATAAGAAAACCTTTTTGGCATAAAATGACACATCATCTTATTTAATTTTAATTTTGAAAATTTAAAAATCAGTAACAACAATTTACAGTCTACACTATAAACTACATCAAAGGGGTAAATGATGTGATATCTTAGTAGTTTAGGTGTTGGACGTCTTATTGGAAGGTTGTGAGACTGAATCTTAAGTCCACCAAGCTGCCACCGCTGGGCCCTTGAGGTTCTTAACCCTCGGATGCTCAGTTGTATAAAATGAGATAAAGAAATGGATAGCTGTGGATAAAGGTGTCTGCCAAATGTTGTAAATCAGAAAAAGCTTTGTGTGGTTTGAATAAAACAGCAGTTTAATTGCCAGCATGGATTTTCTGTCATGATTATGGACTTGAAAAACACTTGACCAAATTCCAGCCATGAATAGAGTTGCCATTATCATATAGGTTGAATTTTTAGCCCTCATAGGCAATAACGTGAACAACCATAAGCTATTTAACAATACTATACTAACAATACTGCAAGGCATCTAAATAGCACAATTGAAACAAATTTTGTTTTGTTACACAAATAGCTACTGTACATAAACACTCCTAAATGTTGTCGCTTAATGGCTGACACCTGGTGTTGTCTCAATCGACACGAAGTTTTTCCTGTTGCTTTTCATCTCTATTGCATTCACAAAGCATCTCAGTACAGCCACGCATTTAGGCTGGGATCGATTTCTTTTCCACGCACAAACCGAGTTCTGTAAATAAAAGAAAAACTCCCAATCTTGGATGAGACCTCCTGTTCTGATATGCCTTTTGAATACATGCTGGATCTCAACTTCAAACGACAACCGGGCCTCGGGAGATGAGTGCCATGGTTTCTAGGGCTCACCACAGCCTCGGCATGGTCCTGCAGCACGCGCCACCCATATCTCCTGTCCTTCACGGAGTCACTGAAGTGTTTTTGGAGCGAAGGGATAAATAAATAAGGGGACGATCAAAGAGAGACAATTAATTGCGATGGAGTCTGCTCCCTGTCTACAAGGATTCTTGTGCCTCACTGAAGATATCAAGATAATTACAATTGTCAGCTTGTGGCAATCAGTCAAGCTAATGTGCAATCACAGGTTGAGACCTGACATTAAAAGTGAAGTCAGGGATATTTTGTTGTCGTTAGCTCGTCCTGTAAATACCAGTGGCTTGATTTACCACTTTGTCCTCGCTATGTCTCCTTGGCTGATTGTAATGTGACAGTCAATGGGTGTGCATTAGGCCATGTGCTGGCTAGAAGTGCTTTTCATCTGAAGCATGGTTGGCAACTCCTTTGCCTCCCTGTTGCTTTTATTTCGAGCTCTGATCTTTTGCCAGCTTATTTAATATTTATCAAAAGTTCAAAATACTCATTGCATGCTAGCCCGAATTCCCAAAATCTCAAACTGCTTTTTTTGTGTAGCTCTGAGAATGTGTTTTTTTTTCTTTTTTCAAAGAAAAATCATTCTGATATTTCCCTCATGTTTTCTAAGCCTGGCATGAGCTGATTGATATCTGACGAGTTTTAAAATGCCAAATAAGAAAAGCTGACTATATACAGTATCTGTTTTAATTGTACTATCACAGGCAATATTAAAGCGTACATAAAACAAAACCGACATTGATATACAGTATTTAGACCTGGTCTCAAGTCTGATCTGAAGCTGAGTCAGCTGAAGGTGATGGTGAAAATCAATTCGGTGACCAGCAATAAATCTACATAATGTACCTGTTTCAAGCTGGTGGGGATCTGAAACCTATTCGGCACTGTTCCCTGCAGTGTTAGATAAATATACTGCAGCTGACAGTACCGTACCTGAGAACTGTGAATAAGCAGAGAGAATCTGAGTATTTCTGCAGGATGAATAGAAAAAGTTAAAGCTCAGGGAAGACCTGTAAGCCCTGGAGCTGAAGAAAGGTGAGAAGTCTGAAATATGCCTCAGGAAACATCATTGTAATGCTGTATCTCTCATACAACACACACACACACACACACACACACACACACACACACACACACACACACACACACACACACACACACACACACACACACACACACACACACACAGATAAGCTGTATCTCCAACCACATACTAAAAGTCTTGGTCCTTACTAGGGACTAATGTAGAAGATCAGTACACTAACAAAAAAGCATATACTAGTAGTGTTTTATAGCATTAGCACAAAATGTGTGGATGCAAAATCGTGTGGTTGTGCATGCTGTGTAGCCAATATCCAATCAAATCAACATTCTTTTTTTTTTTTTTTAAAGCCAACAGTGTGCATTGCACCATAATGCCATTTTCATAATAAAGTAGGGTTTGCTTAGGGATTTCATATCTACAATTAATGTCTTATGTCATTTAGAGATTTTATAAATATACTGTATAATTTAGGTCAAGTCCCACAAGCACAGAGACTTGGATAGAGCCATCATTGAGCCATCAGAGTTTAATAAAAATCGTTTTAAGGATTCAAGGCTGAGAGGTTCAAATGCATAAAAAAGACAAAGGCACTTAAAGATTGACATTATAATTAGGTTTTGAATTCATTAACCTCATTCTTATTTGTTATGGATCTAATCATACATGCTGTATTAATTATTTCATGAAGAGTCCTATTTCTCATGAAGTGAGTCTGCATGCACAAAACCAGGTTGTAAGAAATAGGACAGGACATTCAAGGCTGGACGTATCGTCAGCAAAAATATCGTCATGGTATTTCATCTGTGCCAAGAGGGAACACAAGTGCAATTTAGGACTGAAGAGGGTTTGCAAAATCCTGCTGAATGATTCCTCAAATCTAACACTCCATGTTGTGTCACTCTATTGATATCAGAGCAGATGCTTTCGTTTCTGACCAAGAAAATAGCAACTGAGCGCAAATGGGAAATAACTGGCCTACACCCAACCAAATTAGCATCACACTGGCATTATATTAGCAAATGATGCTGGCTCTGGCATAAAAGTCCTTGCTGTGTTACACTTGAGGAAAATGGTGTTAAAAAGGATTTAGTATAAATAATACTACAATAGTGCCTGTGCACATTTCAGTTTATTACAGTTACAGTTATAGACATATAAAAGTTGCTATTCATTGTTGCTCTTTGATGGAAAATATTAATACAAAAATAATCCGTTATTCAGATCTTTTTACTGAACTGTACTTTTTTGTGTATTTCTCAGTCACGAATACTCAAAACCATCTAAAATAAAACAAATATAAGAATCCGATTTGATACCCAGCAACACTCACTCATCCCTTTCTCTGCCTTCTCGCTTCTGTCAGGCACACATTCAGGCTATCACCTCTTTTTTCTCTCTCTCTCTCTATTCAAGTGTTCTCTTCTATTATTTCTCAATTTTCCTCACACATGTATTTGGCCCAGAGCTGCAGCCTCACTCCAGTGCTATTACAGCCTGTGGATAAAGAGAGGCCAAAAGAAATGGACCTACAGTCCAGGGATCAAACCCAGCTGATGGCCCAGTCAGCCATAAGGATGATGCCGTTTAGACCCAATTTCAGGCTGAGGGGGAAATTGCAGGTTGTGGTGAGGTAAATTATATGTTTGACTACATTACTTAATTGGGATGGCAGCACATGGTGGCTATATTTAGTGCCACAGCCCAACCTGACTTGTCATCCTTCGCTAGCACGGAATGCACTCATTACTCTTATTTATTTCGTTTTCCTTTAATTGCGTTTTGCTTCCCTGGATGAAGAACAAATAGCCCTCAATATTTCATGGCAGCCTGGGAGCCAGCAGTGGGACTATGAATCTTTCAGCAGAGGTGCATTCCATGTCTGCTGCATGGTGAATTATTCAAGGCTGCTGATGAACTGTGAAGAGAGCAAAAGAGAGGTAGAGAAGGAGAGCACCACAGAGAGCAATAGTGCGAGGGACTGATAGTTAAAAGATAGAGTGAGAGGGAGATAATGATGGGATATAGAGGGAAAAAATACTAAATGGTAGAACACATCATTGCAAAAGGTTGTCGCTACATTGCATTACTGAGTTCATGTTCCTTCGTTATATCTCTTTACTTTTACTGCGAACAGTCACTCTGTTACAGGCTTTATTCTGCCTCATTTGCACCTATAAGTTATTACTCAGTTAATTACCAGCTTTTATAGCAGTTGACCAGAGGTTAATCGTTCAAAGGCAGTAACTTGCCAGAGTGAAAGTGGTCGACAGAGAGAGAGGGCGAGAGAGGGAGAGAGAAAGACAGACAGAGAGAGAGAGAATTTTGAATGTTCATTCAAGGCTGTTGTTGAAGGCCTCTGCTGTCTCATTGGAGCTCATTTATCAAGCTGGATATGAATGAATTTATTCATAAATCATTCACAGGAGAATTTACATACGAACTGAAGTTTTCCTGAAAACCCAGTTAGTCATATTCTCAAAGAGCTCCTGAGATTGTATACATTTACATATAAGTTAAAACAAATCAAAGAACCTGTAATATTACAACTGAACGTAAACTGCCAAGTCTCTTATTTATCACTTATGTATGGCAAATAAACACAAACTTAAAACTAAAAAAAGGTAAAGTATATATTTTGTAAAACTCACTTGTCATATTACTATTGATTGAAAGATTTTGAATTTAAATTCCAGGTCACCAAGCAGCCACCGCTGTGCCCCCGAGCAAGACCCTTAACCTTCAATTGCATAAAATGAGATAAAATGTAAGATGCTCTGGATAAAGCCACTCGCCAAATGGCAGAAATGTATTCAATCAGGACAAAAGAACTGTCGCCCTGTAAAAGAAAGAAGAGTTCATGTGTCTATAGCAGCTGAAGCTTTACTGTGGCTGAGATGCATTAACGGGAAAGATTTAGAGCACGCTGCACTTAGAAGGTGCTCTTTGACCATTTAGTAGTCATTTACAGATCAGTGAGCTTTTCCTTTATGTACTCGTTTGTGTATCACGATAAGTAATGCACTGTTTACACATACAGAGACATTACAGAGACAAAGTGACTGTTTATTTCCAATAAGAGTTGTCAATCCTTGTCGACTAGATATGGCCATGTCCAGTGACATGAAAAAGTTAAACGTTATACAAATATGAAGCACTAATCTTGATGCACCAAATACCAATAGGAGTGAAGAGAGTAGAGCCCATGTGACCCAAGACACTGCTGCTGCTGAACAACACACACTGCTTCAACTTCATCTCAAATGATATGAAGCGTAATATGCACTACTGAATTTTATATACAAACAACAAATATCCCTCCAAGATATTTCATTTTAATGGCAAGAACTCTGACTTGTTGTCAAGTTGAACGCTAGTTGTGCCACCCAATGATAAACCTTATTTCTATGGCAACCGGTAGTAGGAACACCTACCGACGACTTCACAGTACTTTGATAAATGTATGAACGTAGCTTAAATCAGTTGAGCCTGGTAATTTAATGCCGACTGACATTAAACAACATGCACGTGTGAGGACAAAGAACATTAGCTTTACTGAATCTTTTGTAAAGCTGGCAGTAAATTTAAGAGATTATTAAAAGACTGATAAATGGGGATTATTATGTCTATTCATCAGTTCCAAACACAGGCACATATCCTAAACTTTAGTCTCTCATTCTCTTGGAAAAAAAAAAAAAGTGTCTCTTTCCCCTTTCTCCTCCAGGCCCAGGCTTCCTCTCTATTTCTCTTTGTATATCTTTAAAACTTGAGCTTTTGAGCTTGCCTGTGACAGTTCAAAGGCTTCTTGTCCTCATGTGGACTTTGCAGACTTTCTGCTCAAATCTGTGTGCCACTCTCATCTAAGTCATCTCCTCGAAGAAAGACGGTCAGAAATGAAGAACAAACCACAGACCTGTAGCAGCGTTTCGAAAAATTTTGTTTAATGCTGCGCTTAGATCAGTTCTCCTTATAACACATCCGCAAAGCATCAATAATTGATTAGCTGACACTCTGCAGCTCTTTCTGCAGCTGGGAATCACAGGGCTGTTCAGACAGATCACACAATCAGCACAATAATATTTGGCTAACTTAGTTACATTGAATGATGTATTATTTATTATTATGATTATTTGTATGATGTACAGTACTGTATATATTTAAAACCATGACTTAATCGTGCATGTAGCCAGGAATGTGATCATACCCTATTTCCAAGATACAGAATTCTTTTTTTTTGGACAACCCCCTGCAATGGATTAACAGCATGCAATGTGGAGCAATAGGAGAAATTAAATGTCTAACAGTGCATAATAAATCAGGAAGGCAAACAAACAACATGCTTGACTTTCAAATGGTTAAAGTCATGAGAACAAATACAAATAAGCACAGACACTGAGCACTGATAGTTTAGCTAGCTGCCATATAAGAACAGGCAGGACTGCATATATATATATATATATATATATATATATATATATATATATATATATATAAATATATATATATATATATATATATATATATATATATATATATATATATATATATATATACTGTATATATAATGAGCAAAGTAGCATAAAATGTAATGGCTGGTTGTACATATGATAAACAGATTTTTATACTAAGCACAATGTGATTATTATAACCTGTGTGCCTTTATTAATGACCTAACAGCAGGTACGTTTTCAAACATCCAGCTAGTTAAAATTAAAATTATAAACTCATCATGGGATTAATGAAGATTATTCCTCGTTTCCTAAAATGGTGACTATAGTAAAGTTGGCTTCATATGCGATAGAGACTGCACCTTACACTGATGCCAACAGCACTGTAATGGTGATAGATTTTCGAGATAGTCAGCAAATTGCTTTAGGGTGAATGTAGTAACTCTGCTCCACATCATGGCACATCATAACATGCCATCATTGATTATTTTCTGACAGCAGCACACCATCTTATTTTATTCCTTATTTTATTTCCCGTAATGATGATGTGGTTGAGCAATCGTTGTTTGTCTCACAGTTCTATTCGATTAAGATTCAAGTGGCTGCAGTTTCGTTAGAAAAAGATTCTCAATGCATCGCAATTCATATTTTCTGCACATTTCTGATCTCTGAATTAATACAAACAACCAATAGATTTAAGTCATTTCAAGTGTAGCAATGGAAATCCATGAATCACAGGGGTCTGTGAAGAAATGCTCACATGGGAATTGAAACTGCATTGAAACTGCATGGATTTTTTGTTTAATTAACTCTTTTTACCAGAGGCCAACAAATGGAGCTTGTGCCTGTTTCGAGGGTTCCCATGTTCAGCATTAAATGTCTGTCATGTCACACTCTACAGTGTTGCTTAATAGCTCCTAAAAAATGAGAAACTCTGTGTTCTACACAGAGTTTTTTTTTTTTTTTTTTTAGTTTTTTTTAGTTTTTTTATAAGCATTTCTGTTTTTACTCATCTTTCTAAGTGCAAAAACTGTATGGAAAAGTAAATAAATAAATAAATAAGTAAATAAATAAATAAATAAATAAATAAATAAACAAATAAATTTTTGTTTATTTATTTATTTATTTATTAACCAAAATGTTAATATTTTCAAAGTAAATGGAAATTAATTAAATGAAATTTACAAAATACATTTCTACTCTCGGAGATGGTCCAAAATGCTTATTTATAATCATCTCAAATTTTAAGGCGTTATCTTCAACAACTGAAGCTCTGTGTGTCCAAAACATCTGCACTGAAAGCCAAATGTGTCCTGAATCATTTCAATATGATTCCAGGTAGAAAGTAAATAATTCATTATTTTATACTGATTGAAAATTGAGTCCATTTCCATTCCACCAGCAGAATGGACTGCTAGTGTACTGGTTAAAAGGGTCAAACACAACAACAGATTATTTCCCACACCTCTTCTGTGCTAGTATTTTGCTAATACAATGAAATGACTATTATTCCTATTGTACAGGGTGAAGTCACACTCTTCCATCCATGTACACAGCACCACCCATATTAAACTGTTTACATGCTGTTTTGCACACAGTTTTTGCTCTATACTACTATAGAGCAAAAACTATATAAACTACAAAAACTAAATATTGCTATATAGTACTATGTACTATAGAACATACAGTATGTACTCTGGTTGGTGCTGCGCTTGTGTATTTTCTTTTGTGTAGTGTCTTGCACTGTTTGCACCAGGTTGAACAAATGCACTTTATGTGGCTAGGACTGACTTACTTTAAGTCCTTAGCTCTGTGTTGTTCTATGTAGCTTTGTGTTGTTCTTAGTACCATCATGGTCCTGGAGAAAAACTGTCTCATTTTCTATGTACTGCGTCAGCTATATATGATTGAAAAGACTTTTAAAAGCTTCTTGACTTCTTGTCATACTTATGTAAAGCTGCTTTGAGGCAATGTGAATTGTTAAAAGCGCTATACAAATAAATTCAATTGCATTGAATTAATGTCTGACATTTAGATTAATGAGCTATAAATCTGGAATATGGTGTCTTTGTGTGGGGGCACGGTGGCTTAGTGGTTAGCATGTTCGCCTCACACCTCCAGGGTTGGGGGTTCGATTCCCGCCTCTGCCTTGTGTGTGTGTTGTTTGCATGTTCTCCCCGTGCCTCGGGGGTTTCCTCCGGGTACTCCGGTTTCCTCCCCCGGTCCAAAGACATGCATGGTAGGTTGATTGGCATCTCTGGAAAAATTGTCCGTAGTGTGTGAGTGCGTGAGTGAATGAGAGTGTGTGTGTGCCCTGCGATGGGTTGGCACTCCGTCCAGAGTGTATCCTGCCTTGATGCCCGTTGACGCCTGAGATAGGCACAGGCTCCCCATGACCCAAGGTGGTTCGGATAAGCGGTAGAAGATGAATGAATGAATGAATGGTGAATGAATTTTTGTATTTCTTTAAATTCTAAACAGGAAATTAAACTCTCAAATATAATTTGAGGTGAGGTGTGTGTATATAAACCTTTCGACATGCATAGTGTATGACATCTTTTTATTAATATCTTGAACAAATTACTGAAGGTTTTCTTATCTGTGGACACCACTAATTAAAACTTACAAAATAATTCAATTAAACACAAAATTCTGCCCTTCAGCAAAACACCATTAAAAAAAAAAAAATCTAACAACAACAACTACAAAATATCTTTGTATTGTTGCTGAAGTAGCAGATCATAAAAAGGATTTAGGGCCTTATAAGATATGCATTGTAATCCATGAGGTACAGTGAGATGAAACATCTTAATTTAAAGAAGTACCTCTACCCAAAATTGCTAACACTGCTAAGTATAAATCAGAGCTATTGGGACGAGCTAGCAGGATCTCATCTGAATAATGGTAATGGGACCCGGAAGGTTTGTATTCATTACTTGTAACTTCAACGTTATTCTGGATGCCGTGCTTTAAAGGTTCACTTCCAGATGACTGTATTTGAAAATGTATTTTCAGGTACAATGCTTTTTACAATTAATACAACAAATATGCAGCTGGGTGATAAAGTTCAATTTGAGTTTGACACAGCTTTCTATGGGTCTGTTCTTGATTTTAGTCTTAAGAATTTTTGGACAAATGATATAATAATTAAAAAAAAAGTGGAAAAAAGACTCTCACTATCTTAATTTCAGTCTTTCTACCTGGAATTTTTAGACAGAAAAAAAAGAAAGACCTTCACCATTGATCAGTTAATAGTCTGAAGCCAGGCTATCTTGTTCAGTGTCTTGTTCAATTTTCTAACATCAAATAAAGCCAATTGTTCTCAAAGTCTCTCAAAGCTATTGCCTAAACCACTCGTGTAAAGTGCATTTGTTGGTGGATTTAAACAGATGTTCACCGCAGCATAAATTAATCACACAGCTAAAAGTTACATTTCCTTACTTACTGCTTGTATCACCCACAGACGCGTCCATCTTTCTTTTCTTTTCATCCACACTATTTTCTTGTTAATGCGGTCTTAAAGCCTATTTTTTCTCTCTAGACCAAGAAGTCACATCACAGGACAATGCTATCAGGGGTTGAGATTGGCTGACCCATCAGCAATAATTCAGCATTTTTACAAGAGCATGAGAGGAGAAAATAGAATTGTGAACGGAACATGATTAAGATGAAAGAGGCAATTACCTTCACCCTTGATGGGCAACCTGTACCTATTTTACACACTGTACCTCAGTAAAAGCTGCTGTAATGACATGTGTAAGTACTGCACTATAGTGTCATTATGGTATATTAAGTGGTTGGGTCTCAAAGATTCAATGTTTCCATCAGCATTACATTTAAAGAAAAGAAGAAAAAATGTGAAGAAACAGATGTGGCTGAGAAATATAGTGCTAGAATGGAGAGGAGTGACATAATGACACTTGGGTTTCTTAAAGCTTCTAATATCTGTTGTTGTTGTTGTGATGATTATTATTATTATTATTATTATTATTATTATTATTATTATTATTATTATTATTATTATTATTATTGTGCTTATTATTATTATTATTATTATTATTATTATTATTATTATTATTATTATTATTATTATTATTATTATTACTACAATTAACCCATTTAACCAGTACGCTGGCATTTCAGCCTGCTGACTTAATGGAAATCAACTTATCTGATGATTTCATTCAGTTTAAACAAATGAATTAATATAACATTTATAAAACAAACAAAGACACTGTTGGCTTTCAGTGTGAGATGCATTTCATTTGTTTGGATAATATTACACAGACTGTTAGTAGGTTAAAAATAACACCATCAAATTCTAGAAGCACTTGGGGCATCTTAGAGAGCAGAAATAGGTTTGATATCACTTCAGTCTGAAGATACTCCCCCCCCTTTTCTAGAAATAACCTGGCCCTAGTAGGCTACGTGTAAAGAAATACTTATGAAATACTAAAAATTCTTAAAACCCTGAGTGTCAAATTTCATATAACCCATTAAACTCTACTGTGGAGTGGGACTTGACTTTCTTGACTTGAAATGACAAAGAAATTCAATTCTAAACATAGGAAACCCAAAACAGGCACAAATTCCATATTTTGGTCTCAGGTAAATATATAAACTCTATTGCTGTGCTCCCAGACCTTCAGTCTACAATAGACAGTTACAGCCTGTGTAAATATTAATGCACACTGCATAATTATTATTATTAGCAGGCGATATCTCTGATGATTCCTGCTTGAAATCTACTCAGTGCCGCCAGGCAGAACAGCACGAGTGTTTCATATTGCGAGCGATGCTGAAGGATACATGGCTTTCCAGGTGGGTTTCGGATCTTATCAGAGACTCTGATCTAATGTTCCCTCATCGTTACTGTCTTCGTTTGGAACAAAATCAAAAGCACGCATAATGGAGGGACGGCCCACAAATTGCTGCTGTAGTGCTGAAAAGAACAAGACCTCTGTGATCGTTACCACAGGCGGAGAGATAACAAGATAAAGGTAAACAGCATAAGCCAAGCAATTTGCATATTTAGAAGCTCCCAATATTTCTGCAGAAATTTATCAACTGTATGCACTACGGTAGCCGGTAAAGCAATAAAATTCAAACACCAGAACAAAACGGAAATAAAAAAATGAGCATGCAGATGATAAAAAAAAAAAAAAAAACTTTATGTAGATGTTTAAATAAAAAATAAACACAAACTAAAATGATTTGTGGACTTATTTCTTTATAAAAAAATAAAAAAATATGAGTGAATCTGTAATGTTTTTATATGAGCTTTTTACACATACATTTTAATTATAAAACTATTAGACAATAGTTGTTTGTATTGTTTCTTAGATGTTTATGTTGAAATAAACAAAAAGAAACCAGAATTATTTTTAGACTCATATCTACATACCATTTTAATGATAAAAATGGGGAATCTAATATTTTTTTTATATGCAATTTTTACACAACAAATTTCACATTATTGAATTTTACATTATATTTTTCAACATTCACATCTTAACTGATTACTAGTTAAAAATGTTTATTATATTGCCAGATTATTCAGCTTATTTATAGAAAGCATTGCTTAATTTGATTCAAAATGTTTTGAACAGTGTATTTAACGTCAATCAACATTTCTTTGACCATATATTCATAAACACAAATAATATTGCATTAAAGCAATCACAAAACCCTTAACCACCTCTTAACCACCAAAGCAAGCGTTTATGGTGGTAAAAATGACACATACATACCATGATTAGGAGTGATTATGTTTGTTCAGATGTAGTGTCGTGATCATCAGCCGTTGTGTAGCAGTAATTTGTTGATATGCCACCCATGTCCTGAACTTGATCTCACACATATAGGTTGCTTGAAACCACACAGCTTGATGATACGTTTACACACACATTTTGTGTTTGGTGCTTTTTTAGCAAAGGATATCTGATGAAAATAACTGAACAGTGATCAGTCCATAGCACATTGTGTAAAAGATGTAGGACAGTCAAGCATGACAAGAAAACAAAAAAAAAAAGAGAGCAAAGTTCTTCTAACTACTGCATTTATTAGGCTGATTTCTATCTGACTGGAAGTGTGTATTGTTTCCCTTGTGATCGGTATTTTTAGTTTGTGTCTTGTTTAAAGAATAAAGAATGATATACATTTACATTATTTAGCAGACGCCCTTATATCCAGAGCGACTTACATTTTATCTCATTTTTATACAACTGAGCAATTGAGGGTTAAGGGCCTTGCTCAGGGGCCCATCAGTGGCAGCTTGGTGGACATACTGTAGGAATCGAACTCACAACCTCCCAATTGGTAGCGCAACACCTTAACCACTAGACTATCACATCCCAAACATATATTTCTAACAGAATTATTCCTTATCCTGATATTCCTTATCCACTGTATCAGGTATACTTATTACCAGCAAGAGAAATACGTATAAATGGCATGAAGTAGAAACTGGGGCTGATTTCTATTTAACCCAGAAGCTATTATCCTTTGTGTCAAAACTCCCAAAATCCCCTGACATCCCCCTCTCCTACAAAAAGGTTTAAAGCAGAAACTAAAAGTAGACAAACTACATGTGTCTAATCAAACCTTAAATTAGGCAGAAGGACAAAGGTCTTATTTCTGTTCATGATCAGATTATATGGAAGGAACCAATTATTTGATATTTATAATTAATATCTCCTACATCATCTTTATTGCACTATTGATAAAGCCTTAGGATATAATGCATTGTACAACCACACTAATAATATCATTGTCAAGCTATTAATAGCTACTAGATTTTAGTCTTTAATCTAATATGACTGTATTTTAGATCCATCTATATCTATATGACTGTAGCCCACTTGTTGCTGTGAACAATTTATTATTCTCCTCGTCCATAAATGGAAGGGGTTCACCATATGACCTGACTGACCAGATATTATTGGTGCGATGGATTTTTTTTTTTTTTGATAATTTAGTTAAACATGTACTATTTATACCCAGTTCACTACAAGTGAATAACTCGGAATGAGGATGAGAATATAAATAAGAATTATTTCCAAACAAAAACAGTGATAGTCTTATGGTTGAAGTCTAGGGCACAATGGGGCTGATACAGTGGGGCTACATGCATAAAAATGTACCTACAGTATAAGAAGATCACAACTGAATTGATGCATGAATGTACATACATTTATACTACAAAGAACGGTATGAGAAACGGGATGTTTTGAATGGAAAGTCTTCATCAGCCATGTGTCTTGAACTCAAGATAACAAGTTCAATTGTTATGCTTATGGTTATTTTTTTTATAATTGTTCAGTTGGTTTATATTGATCATAGTTATGCTTTATAAATAATGGTTATGCTTTACCATCAGCATAAAAGACCTTACAACCACGAGGTTCTTTTCTACAGTCTACACGAGCATCAGTTTTCTTACTTCATTGCTACCATGGCAACAACTATCAATGTTAAAAGGAATGTTATTGATGATTTGCTTATCACTGTTAATGCATTGCAGGTCTTGAAGAAGACTACAGAAACCACTCCTATGATGATCCATAAGATATCCACTTGAAGTGATATAAGCAGTTATGGTTTATTATTTGAGTTCCTGTGATGACGTTAACACACAGGTGTGTTTTGTATTGGTTCCTTTTTTTGGCGCGTGTCTCTGCCGCTGCTTCATTTTGCTACAGGTTTTGTACCACAGCAATTTAACGATAATAAAATGCTATTTAATTCAAGAATGACAGGTCAGACTTTTTTTTTTAAAATTAACGTTGCAGAATGTTCCTGAGATAAGTTAGTTATCGCTTATGTTATAGCATCTATAGTGTCAGAGACTGGACTATACCCTGCTGAAGCACTGGGGGGTGCTGGCAGGTGTATTGTTATCTTCATGTGAGTGTCAGACTTTTATGAGTTTACCTGTTTTCCATTATTCCTAACGTGGTCCATTTCTTGTGTGCCGATTGTTTGTTGAGTCATTGTTCACAACGTGCGCTATGTTTATGTTTTGTTTCCATGTTTTAAATATCTTTGTTTTTGTATTAGATATGTCATAAAGTTTCGAAGTGTTAGCTTTTTGGTGTATATTATGTTTTGTTCAATCTGAGTTTTCTTTTGTTATGTTTTTGTCTAATAAACCATGGTTCATCTTTCCATATTTTCATAACTAGTCTCTCTTTTACTCTTTCAGTTAACAGAGATATCTGTGAACAGACAATATCTATGATGTTTTTCCATATGACAAGGTGGAAAAGGTCCTTCATTTGCCATACAAGTAAAGTGTTTTTGACATGGGATGTGAAACCTGTATATAGAATGTTTTACTGCTACAGATATAAGGATGATGGCAATGCTAGTGTTTACAAGTACTGTGTATTTACAAGAAGAAGCAGAACAGGAAAACATCATCAGGATATTTTATAATTAAAAGAAAGAATGATAAAGTGTAGAAGGCATCTGTTCATGAGTGCACACAAAAGTGAGACTTGTCTTATTACAAGTGTATTACATCAGTATTACAAACACTATACCAAAGCAAAACCACAAATTCGAAAACTGAGCAGAAAACACAATGGCAATGAAGCAAACACACAGACTCACACACACAAAAACACACACATAAAAACACACACACACACGTGGGAAAATAATGAAAATCACAAACTTCATTCTGAGGCTATGACAAGCCTCAATATGAGACTCTACAGAAGGAAATGTTTTTACTGATGCTTTTATTAATGCTTATTTATTTATTTATTTATTTATTTATTTATTTATTTATTTATTTATGATCAAGGGTATTCATATAATGTTATTTTATACATGCTTTCAACTTTATACAGCATTAATACAAGAATCTTGGTTGTTCGTAAGAAAGAATTATTTCTAACTATACATAAGTCTAACATAAGTCTCTTTGCATTAAAGCTAACGAGAGAACAGATTAAGCAACTGTTTTTTTTTTTTTATTGTAATAGTCATACCTTGTGTAAAAATCAACAAGCATTTAATAATTATAACAAAGATATACACTGTCTTTCAACCTTGTGTTTATGCATTTGCTGTTGTATTTCTTATCCATTTTCTGATTTGTTGGTACGGTTTGCACTTACACTAAAGAGGCTTTGAAATCAATTAATTAGCATAATTGTCAAACAAATGTGACTGATCAAGATGCAGTGGTGAAGAGGATAATAATGCCAAAAAGGATGAGCATCATGGAAAGCGTCCTTCACCGCATCCATAAATTAGTCAAAACATTTAATCTGGTCAAGCAAAAACACTGTAGAAGTTACCCATTGCTCATTCTACAAACTGACAGTACTCTGACACATGATATATTGTCAAAATGACTTGCAAGATAAATTCAGCCCTCAAGCAAAAGGCTCTCAGAAGGCACAGGTGTAGCATAAAAGTATGATCAGTTCAGGTTCTGCCTATCAAACTTTAACACATGAATTATTCATTATGCAAGGCTAAGAGAAGCAACCTAAATAATATATTCCAACTTGACCCTGAATCAAATATACGGATATACATATAAATCAGCACAAAAGATTTACAGACAAACACAAACAAAAATCTGACTGCCGAGAAATTCTGTGTGCATAAATTTTAGCATGAGCTTCAGTGGATTATTGTGAGGTTTTTTTTTTTGGGTGGCATATCACGGACCAGTAGTATTTATGACAAAGCCAGGTTGTTGCCTACACTTTCAGCATGAAGGAGAAACTCGTTTGTGTGTGTAACACCTCTATCCTCCACCTTCCATGATTTGTTCTCACAGCATATTCAGGTCTTCTCAAGTCCCTATCACAGTCCTGTCTGCTCCAGCATCCCAACAATAGCAAACATTTCCCTTCATGCAAGTCTTCCTATTGTGTCTCCCAGACAGCTCATTCCTTCAACCAGCACTAAACTATTTAGATAGGTGCATTGTGTATGCATCCGTTCTACACGCATGCATTTGTCTGTGGCGAAAGTGCCTGAAAGAACACACTCAATTTAGAAGCTGTCAAAGAAATTCTGCTGGAAAATAAAGAACATGTCTGCAACGAAGAATTGACACTTTATGAGGCATTTTATGAGTCCTTGAGCAATGGTAGTAAACTTTCAACAATTCAACAGCAATATTCATCACAAATAGCCCTGAACATGGCATTAAGATTTCAATTAATCCTTTATATATAAAGCTAACATATAAACTGTATCTTGATTTCCTGTATCTATGGTTTACGGATCTATGGTAATACTCTCCAAAGCTGCTACCTTAATTCTTCTTTCCAGTTTATCCCCATGCTGCCTTTCTTGCCTCACATATAACTGTGACAATAAAGCACCCGTAAAGGCCATGCCAATTAAGAATGTCTGGCTTGGTGACGGCATCAGAGGCAGCGTGGTAATGAAGAAAGGCTGGTGACAGTGCTGCATCTGGAGAGGGATGATTAGGTGCCTGGATCTTTGGCTGGGATAAGGGCAGGCCAGGGCTGAGCCTCAGTAATGAATATATTAATAGCGAGTGTGAGCGAGTTTCTAGCAAGCTTCATTATTCAGACTGCGGAAGAGCTGTAATGACTTTCTCCCAATAATTAATAGCTCTCTCTGGAGTCTTATTTATGAAAGGATATTGTCTGTAATAGACAGAGCAGGTGCAGGAGAGAGAATTTTTAAGCACAACTTCAGAACAATGTGGAAGCAAAGGAAACAAATACAAAATAGATCACACCATCTAAATTGTTCATGAAAATTCATGAAATTTTGTATTCAAAGTACATTTCTGTCATTATTCATAGCAGAGAAATCACAATGGGTCCAAAAATGTGATTGAAATTTATTAATGCATTCAGGGTTCCAAATGTGTTAAAGCAATACTTTAAGCTTATAATATTGGTCATGAACAAGAATGTTATTAATGGTCATTTTCTCATTATTATTTCCAATTGAAGTCCATGATTCCATGGAACTACATGATTTTTCAAATATCTTCTATTACTGTTCCAACACGGTTGATAAATGGTTATAAGTGAAGATATGGATATGTGTTATCACCACATTTTTGCCCCAAAAGCCTCTAGACCCACCACCAAACCAAAACAGGACACAAGATTTTTGATCAAACAATCATTATTCCTATAACTGCTTAAGTCAGGCTAAGTTTGATTATTACAATAGGTATTTGTCTTTGCTAGTCTGTTACTCAATGCGATTTTAAAATTCGTAACCATTTACAAAAGTACAGCATGGCGGCACAGTAAACGACATTGCCACCTCCTGGTCTCCCAGTCTGATATGTGTGGAGTTTTACATGCTGTTCTTGTGTCTGTGAGGGTTTCCTACATCCTGTATGTTCTCCAGTTTCCTCTAACAGCCCAAAGCATACAGGAGTGTCAACTGACAAAGATAAATTGCCTGTATTGAACTACTGCTTTAGAAAGTGTTTGAATAGTTCTGTTCGATAGACTGGCATCCCATCTCGGTTAAATTCTAGTTCCTCGTTCCAGTGTTTCTGGGATAATGGACAAAAATATGAATGTTGACTATCAGTCTTAACCTCAGCATTCATTCATTCATTCATTTATTTTCTACCGCTTATCCAAACTATCTCGGGTCACGAGGAGCCTGTGCCTATCTCAGGCATCATCGGGCATCAAGGCAGGATACACCCTGGATGGAGTGCCAACCCATCGTGGGGCACACACACACACACTCTCATTCACTCACGCAATCACACACTATGGACAATTTTCCAGAGATGCCAATCAACCTACCATGCATGTCTTTGGACCGGGGGAGGAAACCGGAGTACCCAGAGGAAACCCCCGAGGCACGGGGCGAACATGCAAACTCCACACACACAAGGTGGAGGCGGGAATCGAACCCCCAACCCTGGAGGTGTGACGCAAACGTGCTAACCACTAAGCCACGGTGCCCCTTAACCTCAGCATGCTTTGGAATATTGACAACAATTACTTTGTGTCTCCCAGGCCATATGTGAGCAATGACTTTACATAGCCATACACCAAATATATTTGTCATTGTAACAGGTGGGAATGTGTTTAGTAGGAGGAGTCTTCAGTTGGAGCGTGGTCTTTTGGGGGATGAGCTACAGGTGTAATAATTAACGTGTCACACCTGAATGTCCCTGAGCAGGGAGCAGATTGTGTGTGTATGTGCATGAAAGCAGAGCAAAACAGAAATTGGCAAGCAAGCTGGAAAGCTGCCAAAATATTTCTGTTGAAAAGTTTTATGCTAATGACTGACAACCCTAAGAGTGACTCAAGACTAAACAGAAAGGCCACATGTGATTTTTCCTTAAATTGACAAATTAGGGGGTTATATCCAATAGGCAGTAAAATAATATGTGGGCAATATAGTACATATATACAAACAAACAGTCAAACATATGGGCATTTGATCTTCATTTTAACAACATTGGACGATTCAAGTAATATACATAAACAAATAAAACCAAAGCATAGTCTTTGTTAAAACATCTATAAATTGTAATTTAAAGAAAATCCAATTTCCTTGGAAAACGTAAGGACACCCCACAATTATTTGTACTTAAAATGGATAAAATGACTTACAGATGTATCGCATCAGGTGCAAATTATAATTACTGAGCATTTTGAAGTATGCTTGCCTTATTTAAACCTCACCTATTTAGTTTGTTTTACACTTAATTGTTGAAGTGAGGTTTTGTGGAAGTTCTGAGGTTTGAGAGATTTAAAGTATAAAGTATAAGACTGGTAGGCACGGCCAAGAGTAAAAAAGGTTTCACAATTTATTGTTCTCAGCTGCACAGCAGGACCCAACACTCCACATATAGCATGAGAGATGAAGGGCCCCGATCATTGATTACATCAAGGTTTTAGAGACAGAACTCAAGTAAACAAGATATGTAAAAGTAAAACATCATCAATCATTGGCTCAAAATTACCGCATGCTCGTCTCCTGATCAAGCTAATCTGACCAGGCCAAGGTCTGCTAGAAGGCCTAATAGAAGATTTACTGGAAGTTGTTTATGCCTAATTCCCGACAACTCGTCTCCGGTCCATACTGCCCTTGTCATCATCTTAAGGAAACAACAGATGACAATGTCAGTCTCTAGTTACTACAGATACAAGGTAAAAGCATAGAAGGAAATTTCCACCACACAGGTGAGATCCAAAGAGCTCTCTGAGGCCTTCAGAAAGAAGATTGTTGATGCATATTGAGTCTGTTAAAGGATATCAGTCATGCCACTGTCCCGAAAATCATTTACGAGTGGAGAACATTTAAAACAACTGCCAACAAGGTCAGGTCAGGTCATCCAAGCAAATTCACCCCAAGAGCAGACTGTAAGATGCTTAAAAAAGTCTCCAAAAACCCCAAAATATCATCACAGGACCTACAGAAAGCTCTTGCTACAGTTGATGCCAAAGTGCATGAATCTACAATCAGAAAGAGACTGAACAACTTTAATTATCATTGGAGGTGTGCAAGGAGGAAACCTTTCTGTCTAAGAAAAACATGAGGGCAAGACAAAAGTTTTCCAAAGAACACAGAGACAAAGGCCAAGTCCTCTGGAATAATGTGCTTTGGAATACTGGAAGAAAGAGTTTAAAATGTAATTATCTGAACACCATAACAGAGGGCATGTTTGACCAAAATACAGCATTTCAGCAAAATAAGCTCATACCAACTGTGATACATAGAGGTGGAAGGTGGTTTGAGGATGCTTTATTGCAGAACGACCTGGCCAGCTCACCATCATAGAATCCACTATGAATTCTACATTGTAGAAAATTGAAGCTGAAGTGGAACTGGACCTTTTAACATGACAATGAATGTAAAGTCAAAGCCCAGGTCTAAATCCTACTGAGATCCTGTGTGGTGATTTGAAACAGACTGTGCATGCAAGAAACCCCTCAAACATCACACAGCTGAAAGAATTCTGCATTGAGGAGAGGGGGAACCTTCTTCCAGTTGATGTCAGAAACTGGTAGATGGTACAAGAAACGTCTCTTTGAGGTTATTTCAGCCAAAGGGGGAAACATTAGCGATTAGGGCATATTAGGGCAACTTTTTTTCTCAGATCAAAACTAGTTTTTCTCATACTAATTCTTGTTAATTTATTTTGTTAATAAGTGAAAGCAAAGTGTTTTTTTTTGTTGTTGTTTACATGCAATTACATCACTTTCATCTACAGGTACAAACTTAGCCTGTCCATTTACTGGCATGTTGTTGGTAGGAGCTATGAGAAAACAAGAGAGCCTGGGTGAACACACACATATACATTGAACCATATAGATAGTACCCAAAGCTTAGAATTGAACCAGGAACAAGAAATGTAAATTAGTATCACTACTTACTGATCTTGGCTACAAAGTTGTATAATCATTGATATTACTGTACGCATTAAGTTTACCTGACATGCTTGGAGAGCATTACTCAAAAATACTAAACAGCTAGACTCAGCAACTTCATTAAAATTTCTCTATAATAAAATCAAGCATCCACTGGAGATGTTGGAAGAAGAAAATTGTCTGGAATATCTTTGTATGCTGTAACATTTAACATTTAACGTTTAACATGCTGTAAACGTTTTCTTCAGAGAATGCCGAGGGCTCAGACCAGCATTTCATTCAACATGAAATTTCTCCTGTGCACAAAGTGAAGTCTACCACGGTTTGCCAGGGTTAGATATGGAAGATCTTGAGTGGTCCTAGCTCTGACCTCAACTCCACTAAACACCTTTAGGATGGATTGTAACACCAACTGAACCCCATATATATATATATATAGTATATATAAACAAGGGATACTGATTCTCAACTTACTGCCCCAGAGTAAACAATCTAAATCTCATAAAGGCTTTGTATATCACCTTTTAATAGATCTGTTTGGTATGAAAAATAAATTAAAAGCTCTGTTCTGCTTTCTGAATGTGGTAAAGGAAGAAAACAAGCTTAAAATACTTCTCTACAGCACTGTGACTTGCCTCTCTTCATAATCACCACAGCGATGCACATATTTCCCTCTAGCTCTGAAAATGAGTATGCCTTGTTTCATAATGCCATCACAAACGAACTGCATGGGGCCTGAAAACAGCATCCGCTACACTTTAACATGTTACGACAGGAAAGAATTCCATTTTTGCCCAGAGATACCATTGGTACCTTGCATTTTCCACACCTTTACCAGATGATTTAAAAGCAGCATGATGTGATGGTAAGAACAACAAGCATTCTTATAAAGTGACAAAGTCTAGCAGTCATGCCTTTCCTCTTGGTAGAAATTATGCCTTACCGGAGCACAGGCAAGTCCAGCTGACTCAGGGATTGGTGTTGAATACCAGCCGTGCTGACTGCCACCTGAGGGAGTGTTTCACGAGAACACATTTGATTAAGCTCTCTTTCAAAGGGAATAACAGGAGAGATCCTGCTTTCTTAAATATACAGCTAAAAATGTACCAACAAATTGGACTGAATAAGGGCTCACAGGGACACGGTTTGAACTCTCAGTGCACTTAATGATGACGAAAAAATAATTCCACCTAATATTAATATCAGTGTAGGAGTTGCTGACTGGTCCATAAATGATCTCACTCTATTTTACCAGCATTCTCATATCATTTCCTGAGATTGTTGTGGTGTTTATGGACTCATTAAGGGACTCATATATACTCTGGTGTCTTCCTCTGAGTTTCACTAATTTTTGTGAGACTAGTTTTAGGTTCTCCTGGTACCTTGTTACTGCATCTCTTTTCTCTGACCTTATGTCCCTGTTTCTGTGTTCAGGATTATAAATCTGCATATTAACCCCTTAATCCCAAAGCTCATTATTTAGGTATTCGTCTTTAAGCATGTGTTAGAACTATGTATTATTCAGTAATTGCAGTGAAACTAATGGGAGTGCATAAATCATAAATGCATTAGAGAGACCACCAAGCAAGTACAATTCAAACGTTTGAATTTGGAAAAAAAAAAAGTGTTAGCTAAAGTAATGGAATAAGATAATGTGAGCTAGTTAATGTGTTAAATGCATTACTACAGACTAAACTAAATTAACATGTATGTCATGCAGCACATTGCATTTATACCCATGGGGAATAGAAAGAAAAGAAAGAAAAAGACAACTTTAGCCAATGTTTTGGCTAAAGTCAGTGGTGTTTTGGCTATAACCAGTTGTGTGTTGGCTATATCCAGTGTTGTTTTGGCTTTAAGATTTAAAAGTTTTTTTGCCCACTGTTGAACCTGTGGCCACCTGGGGTAATGTGTCCACCCCTGCAATGTATGTGCCTTGTATCCGCTATTGATTTTGGGGGTTAACCCTGTAGGTGTGTGTTCTTAAAGCATCCGATTTTTCCAACAGTGATTCCTAGAAAATCCCAAATAAACACTTTTATCCTGCCTGCTGATGGTTACAACTAGCCTAGTTTTTTTTTCGTTGGCCATGATGAAACGCTGTGGCAGGGAAAATAAATCTCTCCATTTCAGGCCAGAAATGCCATACTTAATGAACTTACAAAATGCACTCTATTCTATTGATTTTTGTTTGTTTTTATTTCTATAATGCTGCAGTGTTCTGTATTGGGCTAAAATATAAGAAGGTCATAACATTAAGCTATAATTATAAGTTACTTTCTCACACTAAAAGCACTCAAAGAAGATTTGAACATTACAGATAAAGGGTTCTGTCTGCATTCAGTGGCACAGTGATGACTCCTGACTGGGGCTTTAACCAGCTGTAAGTGCTCCCAAAATACCACTTTTAGAATGTACCACATTTCTCATTATTTTTCTTTCATGCATGAACATGCACTGAGTTTCTCAATGGTGTGTGAACATGGACTGAGCTTCTCACTGGTGTGTGAATGTGGTCCATTGAGCCTTTGGGATGTGAATATGTATTGAAGTTCTCTTTAGAATGTTAATACGAATCTTGGCTGTCTTTATTATGTGAATGAATGTGCAAAATCCTGAATCACTGGCGAATCAGTAACAGAATATGAACAACAACAAAACATCGTTTTTAAAATGCAACTTATTTAAACTCTAAGAAAGTACACAATTTTATGTCTACAGGCAGCATCCTGAATTAACAAATAGCTATTTTTGCCACAGATATAAAAGGGGAAATCTTTTAAACTTAGTTTATTATATAGCTATTCATCTGAAAGCAAACATTAGGTAAATAGTCTATATTATTATTATTATTAGGGGACCAAGCACCAAGCATAGGCATCCTATTCTTCTCTCCTTTATCTTCTTCTTCCTCTTCTTCTTCTTCTTCTTCTTCTTCTTCTTCTTCTTCCGAATAGGATGTCTACGGCGGCCCAAGAAACCATCTGATTAAAAGTCATCAATTAGATTTTATGTCATCATGGATTATGAAAAAAAAAATATATATATATTTTTGGAACTCTTCCAAAACTTTTGTCCAATCATTACCAAATTTGGTAAGTCATTTCCGTCATCGTAAGCCTCACAAAAGTTATCAAAAGAGTTTTGCTTCATATTTGGATCACGTCATCTTAACACCTGGCTTAACGTCATCTTAACACACTTAGCCAATTAAGGGATTGGCTAAGTGTGATTTGTAGTTTTACTCATGATGTATGTGTTTTGATTCTCTGTAGAGGATCAAAACACATACATCATGAGTAAAACTACAAATCACACTTAGCCAATCCCTTAATTTAAACCTATAGCAGCTTTTCTGTAATTGGATAGAGAACAGTTACAGTGCATCAGAATGTGTGACTTAGTCCAGGTCTTGGTGCTTGGAGCCTGAAAATGCTGCTTTAAGTAATAGTAGTATTAGGAGTAGGAGTAGTAGTAATAGGTATCTAATAGGAATAGCGTGCAGTTAAAGTGTTAAATGAACACTATTGTAGATGGAGTCTGTTAGTCCAGTCCTTAAGGATTTAATTGTTAAGGAGTTCATATACTCTAAAGTGTTTTACTATGGCAATATAATCACAAAAATATTTTGCCCATTTCATACTGTCCTAGGAAACGTGGGCTGAGCCAATATGTGAACTCAATTATAGCTCGGGCCAGGGGGGGTTCATGCTCTCTGATCTCCTTCTTCTAAACAGTTTATCCCCCTCAGTTTCAGACAACAGAGCAGCACTGTCACGTCGATTCCCACCCAAAGCCTGCCAATAAAGGTGGCAATATGTGGCAGTGCAGGAATCTCATAACCAAGGTCTCATTAGTCAATATTTATTGAGCCCTGGCTATGTGGGATGCAGGTCTATAGGGCTGCGTCTCTCCGGGCTGCTGCTGTTGCATTGTGCCTGATCAATATGAATGGCGGTGTAGCAGTGTAGTGAGTCTCTCTGTAGCGTCCAGCTTCTCTGGGGCTCTGAGGAAGAGATGCTTGCTCTGACTTTATTGGCATTTTGGACACTCGTAATACAATACACACAACCTCGTAGTCCGGTCTAGACATACACTGTATAGGTGCATTCTCACATACACTACATAAATACGTATGAAGTTATTGCTGAGTCTTTCTATGAATATTTCAAAGATTTTTCAAAGACTGTTTTAAATTCATCACTTGTGCATGCAGGTTAAAGTAAGTGTATGAAATAAATGCTTGGTCAGCTTATCCTTTAAACTGTGCGTATGTTTTCTTTATATCACATAACATTAACTGAATCAAAACATAATTTTATCTATTCAATACCTCAATAGAGTGAATTTAAAGTGTTATAAAATAATCTGCATTACAGACACATATTATGATTTCATAAATTTGATTTAGTATCTTGTTGCTACATTAATTTGTGTGCAGAATTATATGCTGGTTCAGTACATAATAGCATAGAAAATGCAGAAAAAAAGGATGTGCTGGATCAAGTGCATTTATATAAGCTGTCAAAATAATAAGACAGGACTGGCATCGCAATGCAATAATTACCAAGACTATTCATAAAGCAATAAATAGTCATATGACCCATTATTTAGTTTTTTTTTTTATTTAACTCTTGCCATCTTGTTAATCTAATATCCTCCTATTACATTTTCACTGTCAAATGTTTAAACTGTCTTTTGTTTTTATGTTCTATCATATTATGTTTCACAGCAATAACAACTACAAAGACAACAAGTGGAAGCTGCTTCTTCAGTCCACATTTGTTTCCTCAGTTAATTTTGGGATTTAAGGCAAGCGCAAGAGTTTAGAGTCTGTGGTCTAGACACAATTAAGTAAACCTGACTTGGACACTTTTATTCAAAAAAAAAAACTTTGGAGGCAAGAATGACATGCATAATTTTAATAGGGCTATTTTTTCAGCAGTTGCATAACTGAGCTCCGAATGCGTATAACTTTCCCGGCATAAATTTTGATAGATTTTCAGTAGTGAAATGTTCGACTCTGAGTCCACTTGTCGGTGTGACTGTGCTGATTTAAAATCAGCTGCTGTAAAGAAATTAAAGAAGTAAAACGGCGTTTTGTAAAATTTTATACACACAAACATTCTTACATTTACACAAAGAACAAATCGATTAATTTTCAGAATGTTTTTGTTGAATATATACAGGGCATTGAACGTGAACGACGTCAATTCCCAAAAAAACAAAACACGACACTACACAGAGTCAGCCTCTAATGGAAGCTCTTAAATGTTCCTGGAAAAATAGAAGCTTGAGTAATTTTCATCAATCACCCACACACAGGGACAAAAGTACACAATGGGTCCAATCAACCGATACAAGCCCTTAACTTCAATCTTTCCACCAGGTGACCACTTATGGCTGTCAATCCGAAGCTTTAAAAAAAAAAAGAAATGGTTTCTCCACTGCTCAAATGTGTCAATTATAAAGCTAACCTCTCTCCACTGGTCCTTTAGGCATCGAACGAGTCATCTTCTCTCACTTAGGAAAATTCTTTTCTACTGAGAGTCTAAAAATTCACAGTGGATCGTGGCCAAACATTAACACCGAACCACATGAGCGAGAACATATCCTACTTAACAACATCCTGCAAGAACAATTATAATTGTTTTCATTCCATTAACTTCACTGACATCAGCTATGATTATTCTGTCGTGATATCACTTTGTTTAAAGACTCTGTTCTGCACTAAAACATTTGTTGAAGTCACACAAATTTAGAAATCCAATAAAAGCACATTTTAGTAACACTTCCTTTGTATGCTATATTCAGAAATCCTTATGCCAGAACATCTAATTAGCCATACATTGGCACTGAAGTGCCAAAAATTATTCCTATACAAACATTTAAAATATCATCGCTTCCAAAAATGATAAGGACACACATGTGGCATGTGATATTCCAAGGGTAAGTAGGTGCTATGTACATATACCATATCTATGTCATATATAGTCATCTCCAAAACCATTATTTTTCGGGAAATGAAAAAAACGGCGTATTTTTTTGAGTTATTAAACATTGTATCGTTAAAGTTGTTATTATAACTTATATTGCTATCATATACTGTTGTGTACCAACATTAACACAACATTTTCCCAAAGTCACGTTTTAATGGAGATACGAGCTTTATGACTTGGGAGCAGGGAGATACGAGATTATGCTGTCATTGATAAGAACGGTACGGACACAGACGTCGCTGCTGCCAGCAGTGTTCAATAAATTTCTGCGGTGTCCAATGGAGTTAAGAGATTTGCGCTCAAGCTATTTTCAAGACTTTAGATTGGTTAATAACTTGTAAAAATAAAAGACCCACGTGGGGACTGACCAATAGCATCGATATGTGAAAAAATATGAAATTGACAAAATTTGGACATAGTAGGTTTCTGCCCGACAGCGACGATATACTGGTTATCTCGAGTCATCTAGAGATGTACCCGCTCCATTTAGACTCTGCTTCATGAAGTATTCAGACATTCTAAGAGATGTGGTCTTTGAGGACAACAATCTACTGATCAATACATAACTGTCAAACTGTATATTTATATTCACATCCTTCAGTGTCACCCAAATGAGGATGAGGTTCCCTTTTGTGTCTGGTTCCTCTCAAGGTTTTCCATCTAAGGGAGTTTTTCCTCGCCACAGTCACCTCAGTTACCTAAGACTCGCTAATTGGGGATAAATACAAACACATTTAAATATAAATCGAATATTAATCTTGAACTTTTGTATAATATTCAACTTTTTGTATTATGTTTCTTATGTTCTGTAAAGCTGCTTTGAGACAACGTTTATTGTTAAAAGTGCTATATGTATAAAATTGAGTTGGATTGTATTGAATTAAATATACTGTATGTATGTATGTGTCCTTGTGATTCTTTTTTAAGGTTCCATAACATAACGCACATATTTTTGTGCAGTATTGCTTCATGGTATGCTTTATGTTATATTCTGCAATCTGACCATGTGCTTTTGTTTTGATTCTGGTCTTGTCTCCACCCCCGTTCTGTCATTTGTGTTTTCCCCCCGGTGTTTCCGCGTGCCCTGTCTATAGCATCCTGTGTCTTTGTTTTGCTGCAATCTCTCATCAGCATTATCATGCATTTCTGAGCCTTTTTTTTCTTTGCTTTCTTGTTCCTAGATATACTTGTCTGCTTGTGAATTGAATCCTGCCTGCAATTATGATAAGAGTTATGACAATGACTACGACAATGATTATTCCCGATAAACACCATGCTGACTTTTAGTCTGGTGCCAGCTTAGTGCATGTTATATAATTAACCTAATTTTCCATATTCCAAAAAAGTTAATAGCATCTTACAAATTAAAATGAGAAATAATTAAAAGTATTATTTACTTTAATTAAAACACTCAGTGATGACATTTGCAATGTTTAGTATTGTATAATATTACAGTAGATATTTTACAGTTTTTAATTATTATAGTTTATTATGGAATTGTGTTGGTTTTTGACAATTGCATGACAACATGATTGGCTTTCTAGAAGATAACTTTATGCCTTTATGAGGCATTATTACAGTTTATAAGAATGCTTACTAGAAATTATTACTTGCAAAGACTTTAAGAAAGTACAGCTCTACTGATTCATAAGCAGTGTTATGCTAGTTACTAAGAAATACTAGTTACAGTTACTAGTTACTTCATTCAAAAAGTAACTCAATTACTTTGTTGATTACTTTCACCAAAAAGTAACGCATTACTGTTAAAAGTAACTTTTTAGTTTTTTAAAGAACGTTCTGTAATGTTCCCATTAATGCCCTTTTATGCGTTATAGTCTATACAAACACAAATCTGTTTGTTGATCTGTCTCTGGCTAACAGTCCGGTTAAAATCTAATCGCTGTTGTTTGGCTGGAGGGGCTTGACTCACTTCGAGTGTGCCCACAGACACCGGGTTAGATTCTAGCTTCATCGAGGCATGTAGTTTCTGGAGGTGCTTTGACAGATTGGAGTTGCTGTTTATCGCAGTAGATAGGAACTTCGAACCAGAAAGACACAGCTTACATTTGACTAAATGTTTTTTGTCTTTATGCTCAACTAAAATGAAATAATAAGCATATTTCCACTTTGAGAAACTCTTGCTCTCGCCTTGACTCGCCATTACTGCCGCACATACATGAATAAACAGAAACACGCCCACAGTGCGGCGTCTTCGTGTTTACAGCGGTTGGCATCCACCAATCGTACAATGCGTCGCTGCTGTAAACATTTTAGTCTGTAGGCTACACTTCGGCCTAAATGAATTAATTTAAAAAAGTAACGGACAAACGCACCATATGGTAACGTTAATGGAGTTACTTTATTTAAAAAGTAACACGATAGAGTATTAGTTACTGTCAAAAGTAACTGTGTTTCCAGTAACGCGTTATTGCCCAACACTGTTCATAAATATGGGTTTTTGCAGCTATGGGTTTTACTGATTACACCACTAGCACATACAATCATTTACAATCTTCTAAATATGTTTCAAAAATGTCAATTTAAATAACCGTTTTAACTTTTCATAATGTTTACACTCACAGCTCAACGCTAGATGATGAAAGCGGGTTTTCAGTCTCATTTGCATTACAGAATTAAAGCTGAAATTTAAATCCTTCATGGGCCGGGACCTTTATGAGAGTGCAGTTCAGAATTTGCTGCTAAAGTCCATGCAGTTCTCAGCCATGTTGACATTTCCAATAATCTTAGAAAATGGGAGAAATTTCCTAGCCAAAAGCTGTGCCTCTGTGATGGATGACACTCAAGGTCATAAATCCAATTACTACAAATACACGTACTGGTACCTTCAGACATCCAGCGCTTCCTCAGTCATGTGCCCATTGGCTAAATTCCCGTCGTACATTTTCTGCATCCGTTTCCAAGTGCAATTAACAGTGCAGACAGTGGCTCCAAACACATGCCTCAATTTCCTGTCATAAGAGGCTGAGTTCTGATAGGTCAGAAGTGTAATGAGTTTTGTAAAGGCAATCAAGCCAAGCGATGAATGTTTGTAGAACTGCTATTACAGAACATAATAGGATACTAAGAGTTGATGTGCTGCATTAAACCAACATGACTGGCATTTAATAGAAACTGTTCAAAGAATTAAAAATATTTTCTTACAATTTTCATTTTTTCATCCTTCAGTCATGATAGCACAATTTTTCAATGTCATCAGTCATTTCCTCCCTGCAATAACACCATCAACAACAATTATTTTTTTGTGCAAGATAGTTTCATTTGAAGTCACTATCCAGAAAACAGCAAATTGGATTTGGCTTCAAAACTATGGTCGAGGACCTTCACTGTCAGAACAGGAATGGATCACATTTCCAGTCTGACTCTCTTTATTTATTTGAGTGAAAGAAATTAAAATACATAGAGAAATAACAAAGAATGAATATTAAACTGAATGCTAAATTAAAGATGGTTGAATAAAGACTGAATAGTGTTAATGCTGTGTAACATTACGGATCTACAGTTCTTCCAGTGCTTCAGATGAAATTTGAAATAATTTTTATCTTCCATTCTAGATTCATAAAAAAAAAAAAAAAAAAATGTTAAAAAAAATGTGCATTTACAAATTTTTACTAGACTGCTATATAAATGAAATTCTCTACAAAAATGCTTTAACTAAAGCCACATTTTCATGAAGCATTTAAATAAGGCTTAACTTCTATTTCATTGATAGTTAAAGACAACCACTACAATCCTGTTCATTTCCTAGTTTCGATCACGAACCAGGAGAACCAAGTGATCCTATCAGTCAGAAACATGTTCAGAATGTCGTATCCTATCCGAGATTTTGCAGGGGGACTCTGCTACTTACTAAAAATTGTGTATTTATATTACTGCAATACCCAGAAACCTCATCACCTCTCAAACAAATCAGAAACAAGCAAAGATGTGCCAAAGTCTGATGCATATAGATTAAATGGCTTACATAGTCAGTCGCATGCTACAGTACCTTGTAACTTGTAAAGCCGTACCGTATTTTCCGCACTATAAGGTGCACCTAAGAGCCTTAAATTTTCTCAAAAATCGGCCGTGCGCCTAATAATCTGGTGCGCCTTATGTGTGCACTGAGTTCCAAAAATATGTAAAAATGTTGTGCGACTTTGGTAAGCGGTCCGCTTGATTGACTGTCAGATTATTTCCCGCTGACACAGGGACGTAATACATACACTACGTACGCTGGCAGCGATAAACCAATCAGAGAACATTATGTAATACGTACAGTACGTACGCGTACCTCTGCTACGCCTCCGGTAGGTAAACTACCGGTATGTTGCAAAACAACATTTGTTTCTTCCTAACCATTATGCGCTCCACAATCCAGTCCAGTAGGTCGCGGTAAATGCACCGTAAGTTGGTTTGCCATCTGCCAATAAAAATCAGATGAAGAAAAAGAAGACAACATTTGTTTGTCTAAGGACCCCCGAAAATGGCACCAGTGAAGAGACATGCTTACGAGGCACAATTCACACTACAGACTATCAGTTACGCGGTTGTAAATGGGAACAGAGCAGCTGCGAAAGAATTCAGCATCAATGAATCTATGGTTCGGAAGTGGAGGAAGCAAGAAAATGAACTGCGCCAAGTTAAGAAGACACAGTAGATGAGGACTTTGATGGATTTGTGGGAGAAGATTAATTAAAAAATAATGTGTGTGTATTGTTAAATAGTAGAATAAAGTTGAACTAAACTCACTGTTTTGCTTCCGTTACCTTTTTTTTGTAGACCGTATGTTTTAGCATGCGCCTTATAATACGGTGCGCCTTATGTATGGGTTAAGTACAGAAATAGACCCCGTAATTGAGACTGCGCCTTATAATTCGGTATGCTTTATAGTGCGGAAAATACGGTAACATGCTCTCGAAGAAAAGAAACTTCTAAACAGTCACTGATGCTAGATGAGTATGATGTTCAAATAGCACAAGAAGCATTTAAGGTGGCCCAAGGAAGAATAGCAATAAATGAAACAATAATAACAATCATCATCATCATCATTACGTATATTGCATCTTCCCCAGGTTGCTTTACTGCTGAAGTAGAGTAGACAGCTATACAACATTGTCTTGACACTCATTAATTTCCCATTTTTAAGTACAAAGTGGAGGGCATCCAGAACATGGCTTCATGATAATTACACATCAACGCTCCTTAAATAGAAACACAAGCCAGTGATAACCCAAGGTATAATTACAGCCCTCCAGAATAAAGAAGACTGTAATAACGTTTGCAGTAACTTAATGAGCCTGATAAACTTTCCCTCCAGTGTCTCTGACTGTGTACTTTGCATTTGCTTGTGGTATGGAATATTTAACTTTTGATCTCTAAATGAGGGATTAGGCTCAGCCGATTTTCCATACAAATGAAGATTAGGGTTCACACTCTGTAAGAAATGTTGGCTTGCCTTGCAATCATTCAGCTCTCTCTTTTAAAAAAAAAAAGTCTTGTGTCTCCCAAAGTAAAAGAATTGGCTGAAACATATACATAAGAACATTAAAGATTTCCATAAACCTTTTTTTTTTCTTTTTTACTTCCTTGTCAAATGTGTTTTTGCTTGATTTCTTCTTATATCTTTCTTCCACCTATTGCTCAATCTCGGTCTGTCATTGCTGTTTCTACAAATGTGTAACACAAATGATCTTAATTTTTATATATATATATATATATATATATATATATATATATATATATATATATATATATATATATATATTCAGAATTGGATTTCTTTGTCATCTGATTGATTTCTGGCTGATGTAAATCTAAAGTAGACACTCAGGGGTTTTATTTCTGTTTTACCTACAGTAGCTTTCTATTTGTAAAATATTCATAGAAAATATTCATAGCACTATATTAAAAAATGCTTTGTATAATTTTAACACACAAAGTATGTATCTTCAATGTAAATGCTGATATTAAACCCATTTATGTTTTCTAAAATGTCCCAAGACGCCTAATTTGAAGGTGTTAAGGTTTTCCCAACAGAGGAAAAAACACACGACTCACATTGAAAGACAACGGAGTGATGACTTATTTAATATCAGACCTGTGGAGATAAAATTATTTCTTTGTTTGTACCGCCTGAAAATTTCCGCTAAGTAAATTTTCATTTTGAAGGTTTAACACCTTGTTGTACTGGTAAAAAGGGTTATATCAGTGACAGCTAATCCATTGTGGCAGACTGGGCAGAGCCACCTTTTAGGTCATCAGTGACAATCTTTATAAAGACCACATCCACAAAAATTTTTATTAAAAGGTGTTGCTAATTAACAGATATATGCTAATGTTCTGTTGATTTGCTTGCAGGGGCTTGATGCGCACTGCAACATTTACATTCTGTCGAGTTATTATCACACCAATTGGTGGAAAATGGAAACAAGCGATAATACAGTTCATCTTTTCAGAGGAGAAGGAGCAGTGGATGGGACAGGACAACGATGCCAGATTGGACCAATTTAAAAATACTGCATGGTTGCCAAGGTTATCTTGTTTTATTGCAAATAATATGAAATTGAATTTAATAAATGGTCACTATAAAAAAACTAAGTGTAAGTACAGATAGTGGGTGTATGATGTACAGTGCTATTTCTACTGTATGATTATACTGCAGAGATTAAATGAGGGAAAGGGGGATTTGGAGTACTGTCAGTATACCAGAAATAAGTATGAAACAATATTTTCCATGCTGAGAAATGCTGAGAAAATGAAGAAAAATTTCTCTCTCACTCTCTCACTCATTTTCTAACGCTCATCCGAACTACCTCGGGTCACGGGGAGCCTGTGCCTATCTCAGGCGTCATCGGGCATCAAGGCAGGATACACCCTGGACGGAGTGCCAACCCATCGCAGGGCACACACACACTCTCATTCACTCACGCAATCACACACTACGGACAATTTTCCAGAGATGCCAATCAACCTACCATGCATGTCTTTGGACCGGGGGAGGAAACCGGAGTACCCAGAGGAAACCCCCGAGGCACGGGGAGAACATGCAAACTCCACACACACAAGGCGGAGGTGGGAATCGAACCCCCAACCCTGGAGGTGTGAGGCGAACGTGCTAACCACTAAGCCACCGTGCCCCCCAAGAAAAATTTCTAATGAGATATTTTTTAAGACTTTTTTTGTAGGTTTGTTTTTAATTCTATAGTTGGGATTCTCACTCAATCACTCACTCATTTTCTACCGCTTATCCGAACTACCTCGGGTCACGGGCTGGTTGGGATTGAAAATTTTAATCAAAACCCCTCAGTTCTGCTTATTGAACAAACTTAACCAAATTAACATCTAAAACCACTCAAAAGGAACTATATTTAAATTTTCAATATATATCTTATATTTTGATTTTTGACTCTTTAACAGGGTTACATTTACATTACAATTTTCACATTCATTAACTGTAATAACCTCTTGACTTAATTTTTGTTAGAGGCTACATCACCCTGCCTCAGCAACATCTGTGGTCACGAACCACTGCACCTTAATGTACCTGTTCATTAAATGCAGAAATATGGAGAACAATTATAATAATATTACGATTACAATTTTTATGATGATGGTGATTATGATTATTATTAAACTTTGAATTTCCCATTTGAACTGCAATTTGACAAAATAGTGTTATTTAAAATGAGATGTCCTGCATTTTGTCTCAGTTTACAGTATATTAGGTGTCCCATGGGGCACTTCGAACATGTGAAATCTGACATTCACACCAATCTAGCAACTTTTGTTTTCAGATATACAGCATATTCTCTACGGAGCTGAACTCCAGCCTACAGGGCAGACATGGTGAGATTCTTCATTCTCCCTTTCTCTGTACACTCTTTATTCCTCCTCCTTTTCATTCCTTTCTACCGGTAAAGGCACTTCTTCTCTCTGGGAGTGTCTGAGGTGTCGATGATGACCAAAAGCCAATTTGTCTCCACCTGGGATCGCATCACTTGCACTTACAGAATGTTTTTGTCTAAGTTGAGAAGAGAAGCACCCCTATATATAGAGAATGAGAGAGAATGAAGGAGGGAGTCTGCTGTCTCGCTCCTGCTGCCAGATTATGTCACGGCCCAGGCCCTGATGAGCTATGACCCACTCTACTTCTCTACAGTTCAGAGTCGAAGTTCTGGGTCCATGCCCAGCACATTGCCACGCTTCTCATAAACAGGTGCTACACTTCCAGGCAGAGGCTCCCGGATACAGAGAGAGAGAGAGAGAGAGAGAGAGAGAGAGAGAGATCTGGCATTGAATCAGTTTCCTTGCATTCAGGCAAGAGTCTCAGATCATCCACACACCCACATCCCTACACAGACAGCTGAGATTCCTCGTTGGCACATTTCTCCTATGCAGCACTTAATCACATGTGCCAACAAATGTCACTGAACCTAAACTGGAACAGCGCAAGTTCACGGACACACATGCTCACACGTGTTCACACAAACTCTCACAATCTCACACATGCTCAAAGCTTAACTCACACTTCACCCTTCGCTCACACATCAATAAGCCTGTTATCGCCGGTCCATTATGGATCAGAATGTGGCCACTTCCTGTTTCTATGACTAGTAGTGCCACTCCGAATCATCCTGCTGTGAGGCTCAGCATTCCAGGATTCCAACGTTCCAACCCTGCCTTCTGTCACTGAAGCCACGCCAATTATCCAAGGCCAGTCTACTTCCTCTGCAAACGATCATGACCACACTATTCAGAGCTCATTAGTGCATTTAAAATAAACACAGAGAAAGAAGACGGAAGAGTAGAGTAATGAGCAAATCAAGCCGAAACGGGTGCAGTTATTTTTCCGAGCCGCTCTTTAACATTCAGCCAATACACTCAAGAGGAAAAAAGAGTCAATGCCACTTAATTTTGCAAGTGCCAGTGTGAGCACATATCATTTGTGTTTCAGTACCCGTGACAGCTCCCCATCAAGAGGGAGCATAGGCAACCAGATAAAGGCTCGCCATTAAGGCGTAGCAACATGCATAATGCACAGCCTCTGTCCGTGTAAAAACTGGAAATGAAAATTAGAAGCAATTGCGCAGATTACATTTTTTTAAAAAATACATTTATTTACATGGGAAGTTTTACACTTTATATATCTGTTTATATTTGCCTGATAATCATAAAACTATACGTGATTAGATAATAATATGAAGGCAGAGAGGAAATCTTTAAACATTTATCTTGCATCATATCAAAGTGAAAGTTGCAACCTGTTATATTTCTACTTTTCCCCTGAGAGATGAGAAATTAAATCTGGCAATTGGATGTGCTAGTGTGTATGTACAAGTTTGCATGCACACACACACACACACACACACACACACAAACACATACATAGATGGACACAAAGGCGTATAGAAACATTTAGAGAGGCACACACAGATACACACACACAGACATTGGGAGACATTCACACACAAACACGTGCAAACGCTATATATTATGCCTTTCCTTTCCAATGGGGTTTGATGCTATCTTCTCAGAGCTGAATCTGGTGTACAGTACAAACACCTGTTAGCTGTTAGTAGGAGTCACCTTCTGCGTAATGTGTACTTTTTGTGTAATAATCATCATTATAATGCAGAGATTATACTCCAACAATAGAGAGATGCAAAAGGCAGGGAAATTGGCTAAGATTCGACAGCTAATTCTGTGTGTGTGTGTGTGTGGGGAGGGCAGAAGAGGCAGGGAGTGTGGTGGGGGAGTTTATGTGCTTCAAGAATGAGTCGAGGGGACGGGGAGACCAATTTGCAATATACAGAATAAAAAGATGAGCAAAATGATGCATGATGAAAAGATTGAGCGAGGAATCTGCACTGAAATGGGGATTGAG
Organism: Tachysurus vachellii; assembly: GCF_030014155.1. Lineage (NCBI taxonomy): Eukaryota > Metazoa > Chordata > Actinopteri > Siluriformes > Bagridae > Tachysurus > Tachysurus vachellii. The sequence continues at coordinate 7,488,310 of NC_083464.1, read as the reverse complement.
ATAGGAAAAATGAGATGGTGTGAGAGCACTAGACCATGACAAAATCATACGGGGCAACACTGGGCCAATGACACAGCAGACGGCGCTTGTCTGAACCATCAAGGTTTCTCCCTGTGTGCTGTCTTTTCTTCTATATTATAAGCCAAAAAAAGCCTTTTTTTTTTAAACATTTGTTCCAGTGCCAATCACCAGTTGAAAACACACACCCCATGTCACCACGTGTGTGCACCTTGTCCCTCCCAGTGCCATTGGAAGAAAGGAAAGTTAGCTATTCTTTCTGCATGGCTAATCAAGTTGTTGACATCCATTTGTCTGCTTATGTTAAAATAGAACGTGTGTTATTAGAATGGGCTTCATTTCCACCTCATCCATCTGGGCTAGCAGCTGCTAAACCTCACGGGAAAATGTAGGAAATAACAACAGAATAAGAAAAAAGGAAAGATTGTCCATCCACAGGCGGTCATGTCCATGACGAGGCGCATGTGTGTTACGTTTTTGGCCTCTCTAACAGTGTATCTGAGTCTAATTCCATCCTCCATTTTTCAGTATGCAGAGCGTCATGCATGCAGTCTGCTCAGGCCTCATCTCCAGACTTATTAATCTCCAAGAGACACCTTATGTGGCTCACTTGTTGTTCGCTGCTCAGCAAGGCATTCCCAGGAGCAAATAGGAGCACAGAAAATTTGCCAAATGCTCCTTTTGGAAGCTGCCATTCAATCTCCTTTACCCTTTTCCGCTCACATGCCCTGGCAGGTTATCAGTGTTGAGTGGAGCTCTTATCAGAGTTGCTGTTGCCATGACTGCTCCGACGGCACTGTTTGGTCTGCCACATTGTAGAGAGACAGACGTGTATTCAGCCGCTGAGGGAAAGGAGCGAAAAGCAGCAGCTTAGCCAAGGTTTCAGTATTGTCCATATGGCCTTGGCTATAAAGATGAGTTAGAGATTGGGGTGGAAAGAGAGGCAGAAAAGAAAAGAGTGTGTGATTGAGTGAAAGAGCAGCAGTAGCTGAATGAGAAGAAGTTATCTAGCTAGACTAATCTCTTTTCTTAAATACCGTGGTGGATTAGATGCACATTAGGATTCCCATGATGACTGCACCACAGCTGGGTCTCTCTTATCCACTAATGAGCAGCACTAAACACCACTTGCTCTTATGCCCCCTGCTCATCACTCCTGTTTAACCTCAGACCAGACAAACACAGGGTGCTCGATCGTGCATGTGAACTCTTATCTTGCTAAATATTTGTTGTGATCTCTGATCAAATCACTCTTACTTTCATCACCAGTTTATCGCCAGACATAGAAGAGATATTGCTGTTACTGAAGTCCAGGAAAATTGTGTTGAATTAAAAGGGATACACTAAGCTAGGTTTCACACTGAGAACAACCCGAATATGAGTGTGATTGTTCCTGGTGGACCTTACGGCATTGGTCTGGTTTCAGTCTCACTTGATTCCATGGAATCTTGGAGAATTTACATTCATAGGATAGAACTGAAACCTTTATTTTGTCAAATATAAATTACAGCACAGTGAAATTCTTTCTTCACATATCCCAACTTTGGTGGTTAAGGGCCAGAGCACAGGGTCAGTTATGATACAGCACCCCTGGAGGAGTGAGGGTTAAGGCCCTTGCTCAGGGATCCAACAGTGGCAGCTTGGCAGTGATGGGGCTTGAACCCCAATTCTCGAATCAACAACCGAGAGCCTTAACTTCTTGAATCAACACGGCTTCCTGATCTTATCTCATCACAAACACATTGTTGATCACAACGCGATTTACCACAAGCACCTAACCTCTTTTGTGTCCCACAATGTACCCCTGCCATTCATGGTACACGTGTTGCGGCCCACCTGCAGGTTAACTTCCTGAAAAGGTGTGTACCCGAGTGCGTGTTACGCTGCACATTCACAGGAATCACAACACAATTCCAGTTTAAGCCAAAATCACACCACCTTCTACAGATAGTCTTGGGTTTGGGTTTGACAGATTTCACATTACCAAGTTTTCAAGCAAATCGTGCTTTGTTTTACTACACAGTCACTGTGAATGCCTAAGAGTTTAAACTTGGATTGACCGTGTTTTAGTTTCAAACACTGCTAAAAATGCTAATTTCCACACCGGACACCACGGAACATATGTGACCCGGACTGTCCCTCTGCTTCTCTTAGACCGTTTAGAAACACTAAGTCTTATCTTGTAAATAATACACATACAGTATATTCTACCAAACTATGCACTAATATTTAAAGCAATCTGCCTTATCAACATTTTTGTCATTAACTATATTTTTGTATGTTACATTTTGCCATTCGTTTGGCAGACATTTTCCCTAATACATTTTTTTTGCCAAATAATTTTAGTCAAAGATATTTTCAACAATTTAATTAAAATAAATAGACTCGATGTTATTACTTAAATCTTCAATATAAATTTGTAATAACTCAGCAGACATGACTGAAGCATCTATTACTCTACATTCTTGTTAAATAATTAAATATAGCATGTGAATGTCCACATTAATGATAAGATTTCTCTTAACATAGCACTGTATATACAGTAAACGATCAAATAAGGTTTGTCCAGTCTTTGTTCGCTCAGTAACACCTTCCTATGTTTGCATTTAAATAAATAAATAAATAAAAGTATATTTCATCAAATTTAAACCAGGACAAGAGTGTAGGATTTGTCATTGCTACTTAACGAACATCTATACAGTACATCTATACAGCGCCCATCCTACACAGGGTCACAGGGAGCCTGGAGACACAAGGTGGGGAAATGATCTCTGGATGAGATCCCAACACACACTCACACTCACATACCCATTCAAACTACACTTCAGACAATTTAAAGTTCCCAATTAGCCTTTAAAGCATTTCTTTGGACCAGATGAGGAAACTGGAGTACATGGAGAAAACCCCTGAAGCATAGGGAGAACAGGCAAACTTTATGCATGCAGTGCAGGGGCAGGAATTGAACTCTCAGCCCTGGAGATGCAAGGCAAACATGCTTATCACTAAGTCACTGTGCACCCTAAAGGAACATGCCAGGAAATATCCCAAGTCTGATGCTTAAAGTGCACTATAAATCATAAATGTTGTATTTGTAGCATTTCTGGTTATATATTATATAGGTCACAGCATAAATAGACCTTACATAAATATACAGCTCAGAATTTCATCACATATTTGGTGCAAAAAGCCACATCAATTAACACAGAAGCTGCTCCCTGATACATTTACCTCTTCTTGCGCATTTATTGGTCGCTGCTATTATTGTCATTTTAGCCTTAATTTTTTAATTATTATTCTGAAGTGACTTTATGGATTAAGACAGTAAAAGGAGATAGATTTTTGTTGATCTTGTGGAATTTTTGTCATTGCGGTGTTATTAAATAATGTATTCTCATTTGGGTTTGTAAGAGAGTGCTAACTGTCCTTCTTTGATTACATGAGGATAATACATGGAAAAACTGGACTTTCCTCTACTCCACTTTGAGAACATCGGCACATCCATACATAACAGTTTAAAAGTCATGCTGTTCTACCATATATCTTCATTGATATAAACATCTTTATATTTTTTTCCAGCTATTTTATTCCCTTTCTAACCAGTACAGAAAATAATATTTTTATGATAGTTTTGTTGAAAATTCTATTCTTATTACATTTTTTTAAAATACTATTTTTATTGATTCTATTTTGATGGCATGGACAGTTGATCAAGCATTTCACTACATGTAGGAATTTGAGCCAACACCAGTGGGGTGTTAGCGATCAGAAGGTTGAGGGTTCAAGTCCTTGAGTGAATGCTTTAACCATTTGTGCTCTAGTGTGCAGGATCATAGTGTAGCTGTAATTTAATATGCAAAAACAAAGCCTTTCAGTCCCGGTTTTACTTGCATATAAACCCGTCAACATTATTCCGACTGCCTGGGAAAAGATAACAAACGTTCCACAGAGAGAGTCGGACATCTCGATCACGTCATGGCGGTGTCATTGTCAGAAATCCAACTCAGAGCCGCAAACGTATTTCTTAGACAAATCTTTGTGATGTGTCTATACTTTATATAAACTAAAAATCATCAATGTGAACAGGACAGGATCTCTCAGGTGTAAAGAGGGATTTGGAAATCGATAATTCCAGAAAAATGGCAAAGAGCATGTTTCTGTGTAAACTCAGCTAAGCTCTGGTATCCTGCTGAGGTGTGCACCACAGATGTGCTGTTTGTGCTTTTCAACAGAGAGCTCTAAAAGAGGTAGAAACAAGTGCCTGTTTTATTTTTTCACTCTTTGCAACCCACTTGAAATCGGCGCTAGAGTGCCGCGTGAGCTACAACCAGGGGGCCTCTCAGCTCTGGACATAATTATGTGCATGTTTGTGTCAAAACGATGTTCACTCAATAAAAGATTGATTTCCCTCGCAGCTACATGGCAAGGCCAGCAGCCTACACATAGCGTGGCAGACCTTTCAAGGCCCTTAGTGAAGTCTGCTGAATAACACAGATGAGAGCTTTCACAATAACAAATGAGAAAAGTACATATTGAATTATAAGCAGATTTTGATTAAAAACCTAGCTTGCTCGCTTCCCAAAGTGCATTTCATTCTCTTCTCTTCTTGCTAGCTCATTATCGAATTTAGTGAGAGAGCAATGTGTAATAAACAAACTGGTAAATAATACTTTTTTTCTTCAACCCTCTTTGTTTACTAGTTAACTTGCTTTGCTGATGCAATAAGAAGCAAGCACAGCTTCTGCTAGCTGAGATTAACATCATGCTATTACAAACATTCGACGGGATGCCAGAGTTCTTCTTGGTGTGCCACCTCTAATAGCTATTACACAACTAAAATATCATGAAGTGATTTCACTGGAGCAGCTTTCACACAAGTTTTGATGAGATAAGCTACTGTACCATTCGGAGTAAACTTCATCAGTATATGGACTTTCTGTCACACAGGTTTCTGTATAGGTTGTTACTATAAAAATGATATAATGTTTTACAACAAGAGTGTTAATATAAACCCATAAATCAGCCAACACTACTGTCAGAGCTACTGGTATAGATAATTAATCAACAGCTTCTGAATTACCAAACAGACTCAAGAAGTCAACAGCACTGTGGTGTAATTGCTCACCACATGACCAGCTCAGACTTATCAAGGGCAGCATATAGACTAGAAACACAAAATGCACTAAAAAAGGGAGAAAAATACAATTTAATAATGAACTTACCCCTGAAAGAACCTAACGTCTGTCAATCACAGAGACTCGGGTGGCATTGAGAGATTGCGAAGCCCCCTGCTTGGCTGTACACACAAGCTAGAATGCGATCTCTACTAATGTGATTGAGTTATTGTGCTCTCTTTCAGAGGGACCAGTGCTTTAGGCTCTAACATTGCTCAATGATAAGCAGCAGGGAGGGAAATTGACCTCCAGCAAGCAAAGAGAACAGCAAAATAAAAGACTTGGTGTTTGTTTAGAAGCTTGGTGTTTGGCTCTGTAGCTTTTTTACGACAGCAAGGGATACACTTTGTAATCAGTGTGTGAACATTTACACTAAAGTACCAGCTGTACTACACCACTCATACACTCTACAGGTGCAGTTCAGCAAAGAGAAAAGCCATTCATGTCTGTGTCGCTGTGTTCAATTTGTGTTCTAGAGGCTGGATGGGATCAGTACTGCACTTGGTGCAGACACAGGAAGGAATAGATTTTTTCACTAAAAATATTTTATAATCTGAGTAAAATAAAATTAATAATAAATTTGAGAAATCACAGGAATCCGGACTTATTAAATACTGGAACATTTGTTTTGGACTAGCTACCAAAACAGCTAACAGTTGGCTAGAATGCTAAAAGCCTTAGAAGTTTAATTGTGTCACTGTTGTTATATAACAAATATATATTAATATATATATATATATATATATATATATATATATATATATATATATATATATATATATATATATATATATATATATATATATATATAAAGATATATAACAAATGCTGCATCTGATGTAATATTAATAGAAGAGCAGGAGCAAGACTTGGTAAATAAAATGTCGTATACTTTCCTTTATAAAACGAGTTAGTTTTCATGTGAGTTTTCAGTTGATCATGAAAATGATCAATGGGTTAAATGGAGTTTGTCTTTTCAACAACAGTAAATTGAGGTCTGTCAGGGACAGATGACTAAAAACATGTTTTAAAAACACATAATAATGCCAAACCATGACTAAATAAATAAAGACAAAGGTTGTATAAGGTAGCTTGTTGAAATGCAAGACGTCTTGTGTTTACAATAAATGATCAGGAAAGGTGATCGATAAGTGCTTTGGTTGCTGATATATAAAATAATCTGTCACATAGCCTGTGAGGCAATGAACAAATGTGGCATCTTATTAGTTACCAAAATGAGTTCATAGATTACTTTTTTGCTTAAAAAAAACACTCACACACACACACACACACACACACACACACACACACACACACACACACACACACAAAACCTAAAATTAATCCTAAGAATGAAAACAAGATTTTCCAATGACAGCACATCCCAAAATGATTTATTCCTTTTATACCACAGCAATTTGTCAACAGTTATTTTTTTTAATGCATAAAAGAACAACACATTGTATTTTGTCCATTTATAGTGATGTTTAGTTGTATAATACCTGAATGTTCACCCTGCTTTTGTTCTTCTCATATAAAGTTTATAACACATAGTAAAATATGTCATGTTATTGATAAACGAAGACGTGCAGCTTCTTTAATGGCTTAATCTCTGTCTGATACTGAAGAGCTGATACTGTTTTGTATAGAAACTCGCACTGTGGAATCATTTAGGGTGAAGTATAGCAGTAAATGCTTCACATTCAAAGAGTGTGAGAATGAGAGAAAACCCAGGACTAATTGCAGAAGATTTAACTCTCTATACACATGGCGCGGCTGGAAAAGGATTTCTCTCATCTCCTAGGGAACGCGGATCTGCAGCCCTTCCTCCACCTTCTGCTTGCTCCGGCCTTTCATCTACTCTCCACTGGTCTTCATCTGCCTTCAAATCTGCAGCAAGGTCACATTCTCATTAGGATCATGTCTACTGTCTAAACGGAGCAGATTGTTTGTAGCGTTATAGCAACGCAGAGCCTGATTGTGTGGTTACAAATGAGCTTGACAATTCCCCAAGACCTTTAATACACAGTGAAAGGCTAAACTGCAGTCAGACTGATGTTTTGCATGTGCTGTGGCATATGGTGTGGATCTAATTATGTATAATGTATCTATCCAGCAAAGACAGCGTTTTGTTTTAGTGTCTTATGTAGCAGGATTTTGTGCATGTCAACAGAAAAGAAACCATCATAAGCAAACACTTCATTTGAGAATAAAAAAATGATTTAGCCTGTACTCATATGTGTAATAAACAATATATGCTGTATATATTACTTTGTATGAAGCTTATATGCTTATATGCACGATCTATAAACATGTTTTTAACCAAACATCAAACATAACAAACATAACCAAACATCCATCCATCCATCCATTCATCCATAATCTTCTACCGCTTATCCGAACTACCTCGGGTCACGGGGAGCCTGTGCCTATCTCAGGCGTCATCGGATATCAAGGCAGGATACACCCTGGACGGAGTGCCAACCCATCGCAGGGCACACACACACACACCTAGGAAGCAAATAATGCTTCCTAAACAAATTCACTCACGCAATCACACACTACGGACAATTTTTCAGAGATGCCAATCAACCTACCATGCATGTCTTTGGACCGGGGAGGAAACCGGAGTAACCGGAGAAAACCCCCGAGGCACAGGGAGAACATGCAAACTCCACACACACAAGGTGGAGGCGGGAATTGAACCCCGACCCTGGAGGTGTGAGGCGAACGTGCTAACCACTAAGTCACCGTGCCCCCCTATAACCAAACAGATATACATTATATAGGTTAAAAAAATAATGCGTCCTAAACAAATATCAATAGAAAACTAAATAACAAAGTGTTTGGGTGCAGGGGAACAAAGTATTATTTAACTCATTACAATAATAGTATTTAGCACTGATACCTGAAGTAATACTTACTTTCCAATAAGAACTAATGAAGAGTTTTTAGTTATGAGTTATTTAGTTAGTTATGAGTTTTTATTTGGACTACTGATCTGAAGGTCATGAGTTTGAATCCCAGGGCCATCAAGCCACAACTGCTGGCCCTCTGAGCAATGCCTCTAACCATATATATATATATATATATATATATATATATATATATATATATATATATATATATATATATATATATAAAACCTTATATAAAAATCTGTATATATATATATATATATATATATATATATATAGCTCAGTGGCCCAGCAGTTGTAGCTTGGTGGCCCTGGGATTCAAACTCATGACCTTCAGATCAGTAGTCCAACTACAACTGCTGGCGCTCTGAGCAATGCCACTAACCCTGTGTAAAATTAGATAAATATAAGTTGCTCTGGACAAGAGGCGTCTACCAAATGCCATATACAGTATAATCCTTAACTATAAGTCTTGTGAATTCATGTGTAAATAACTGCCACCTTAAGCAGGTGTTAGTATATGCTGGCTAGTTAACCTATGTAGGGCTAAACTTAAACATATGCTATGATTTGTGAATGTGCATTATTTCAGGTTGTTTAATCTTGTAGATCTTCTACTAGAGTGTGATTTAAAGAGAAATGGCTCGAGACTGACACAGAGCAGTTTGAGATGTAATGATTCATGTTTATTATTAGTGTGGCTTTCTACATTCGATAAGGAGGATCGTTGATCAGTGTAACTTAGGAAAGACATCCAGCGCCAAACAATGATGTTTGTGTACAACGCTGCATATGGCAAATTATATCAACTATTTAAAATGATGCGCTTTTAATTCCTATTAATTCTTATAAAGCACATTTGTTTTTAGTTTAATTAACAAACGCATTAACCTACTTTAACCTATTCACACATGAATTCATAAGACTCATTTCCTAGTTAAGGTTGGGTCTTCATTAGTTTGTGATGACATCGTTTGTGGCGTACATTATCTCATCATTCATTCGTATATAAGTAGGTATTAATTCAGGAATTAGTGCATGCTTATTCATGTACTTTTTTATTTTATGTATAGCTCAGAGAGCAACTAATAACTAAGGGAATCTGCTTAGTTCACTGTATTTAATTACAAACACACTGACTTGTGTAGAGAAATGGAATTGAATTCTGAAGTTATTTCAGAAGTTTTCAAGCTTTGTAGTAGGATTTCTAAACAGTCACCGTGGTATCATGAATTTCTTAAAGAACAAATCAGTCAAAACAGGTCTCATTATGTACTATGCAAAGGTGAGGTGTTTGGTATATATTTGGTTATATGACGCAGTGCATTAATACATAATGCACTGTGTGTTAACCATGCTTCTACCACGGCACAGTTAAACTCTCAAATCTTATTAATCAGAAGGTGTGCATTGTTTTTGTATAACACACGGCTCATGCAGTAGTTCCAGCTGTAACATGAGTCATGGGTGATGCACTTTATTAATAGTTTATTGATTTTTTTAATCAAATTAATTAGGATTTATTTATAATCTCCATGTACTAAGACTGTTTATATACAGTAGTAACCAATCATACACATGAGGGGCAACATGTTGTTTTATAAAAGGAGACTTTATAAAAGTTTCCCAGCTTGGAAAGTACCACTTACAGTACATAATGGATAATAAAGATACCTACTAAAGTCTCATGCATTTCCATAAATAATTCAAACTATATATTGATTTTCTGTTGTGAAAGTTTAATGATATGATATGAATTTTTTAAGTTTATCATGAGCATAACCATCATAGAAGTTCTTAAGGAATAACACATGCAATATACAATAGTGTAACTGACGCCACAAGTTAATGAGTCAGCTTGCTTTTGGTATATTTCATCAATCACACTATGGCCTCTGTCACGATATGAATTGGTCATGATATCAGCGTAAGTGAAGTGTTTAGAGAAACCTAAGCATCCGGAGGTGTACAGATGCGTGTTACGCACAATTCCCAAAGGATTCCTAATCACTCTGATACATAGGAGCAATGTTTTCTGTCGATACTAATTCTTTCAACGTCTGCTGACTTACCAATTAGTATCCTGACTTAATGTAATAGCTTTTACAGCTCATTGCATAAAAGATGTAAAATACTTTTGGGATCCTGGAATTCTTGCGGTCTCTGGGAATTATTGCATTTAACGCTCACGCAGTCACACAGATGCCGACTGTTCGAATCATTTCTAGCATGCGTTGCTATTCAATCTTGCTAAACAGACAATGCAATCAATTACAAGGAAATAATGACCTTACGTCTACCTTTTCGTTCAGAGTGTGAATTAAATTGGATCTAGACTGCGAGAGGAGTAAGAAAAACAAGAGAATAGCAGCAAGGGGAAATGAAGAGAAGAGGATGCTATAGTAAATTTAATATGATTGATCAGCCTCAAATGTAATAACTTGGATGTAGCTTTTGATATCCAAATAATAAATATGCTAGTGAATGTGTGTAGCTGGGCATGTTTTTCTATCATAGAATGAACGAAATGCCTCACAATGAAAGGAATATCTGACAGCATTGATCTTGCTGGGATATTTGGCTTTTATTTATTTATTTATTTATTTTGATTACAGAGTTTCAAGTTAGGATTAGATTTAGGTTCAATGTGATGCATTATTTACTTCTCAATATGTCTGTGTAGATATTAATAAATATTACTCTTTCTGACATTTTAGTCCCCTGCTGTATAGGTTATATTTGCTGTATGAGAATCATATACATCCAATTTCTGTTCGGCTTATACTACACAGGGTCACAGGGGCACAAGGCAGGGGCTACTCTGTGTGGGGTACCAACGGATTCACGCACTACAATCAATTTATAGATGTCAATCAGCCCACAACACGTGTCTTCAGACTAGGGGAGGGATTCAGAGTACCTGGAGAAGACCCCCAGTAAATGAATGAATGAATGAATTAATTAATGAATGAATGATTTTCATATACAGTATGCATCTGTAGTTTAAGACTGCATTAAAAGAAAGTTTAAAAAAAAAAAAGAAAAATGAAAAAAAAAACTTTAATAATGTTAAACAACAGTGCTTTTATTAATAAATGTACTTTATTAAGCTAATTAGCTCATTTTCTCGCTTTAATCGGTTTACTTCTGAGCTCTAAATTTACAGGCTGGAATTAGCAGAAGCACCAAAAAAGTGTTGAATATACAGAACATTGTGATCATTGTCAAAATGATTTTTAGAGACCTAATGTAAAAGCAAGCAAACAAACGACTAGAGAAACCGCACACTGAGATAATTATGCCTGATTGTCATAAAGGCCACAATAAAACTGTGACAGTCTTCCAGTTTAATGATTTGTTTTTCCTGTAAAGCGATGAGTTCTCATATTCCTCTCTGTAATGGACTATCTAATGGACTATCTTTAATATGTCCACATTTTATCACGTATACACAGATCAATTTAGCCTCAAGGCAGCAACGCTTTACGACTCAAAATATGCTTCAGAAAAAAGAGAAAAGCAAATGGTAAAACATTACAGCGTATGAAGATAATGCAAACCTAAGCACCTAGATTTCCCCTTCCAAACATCAGCACGGCATGAGAAAAATCAATAAATGCTTGGGAGCCTTTGAGTGACCTGCCCGTGACATGGTTCTTCACTGGTGTGTGTGTGTTTGTGTGTGTGTGAGTTATACAGAACAAAACTCCCTGTCTGTACTCATGAGCAGGATTGTCAGGACATTTAAACTGTAGTCGCTGTAGTAGAGAATCCATGCTTTGTTAGCTTTAAATAAATATGATTATTCAGAGAAGCTACAGTAGTAAAAGATTTGCAGATACCCAGAGAAGCTGGTAGCTGTAACCAAAATTGGTGTCATAAACCCAAACATTCCACCAGTATTGATAGAGGGAAAGTTAGGCATATTAAATGTTAAGATAAGTCAATTTCCTGAGCTCCACATTCAGATCCACGTTCACATCTCTGTTTTCGTCAGATTTAAAGAACTACGTACGTCTGTTTTTTTCAGTACCGTCTTCACTAGTACCTTTAAACACCAGTACTTTCAGTTTAGAAGAATAATCATACATACAATATAGTGATCTTAATTTAAGTACCAAACAATTACATTTATTTTACATTATTTATTGTCCAGTGTCACCCAAATGAGGATGAGGTTCTCTTCTGAGTCTGGTTCCTGGTTCCTCTCAAGGTTTCTTCCTCGTATCATCTCAGGGAGTTTTTCCTCACCACTCATTATGGAAAATTGTTAGAAATAAATAGTACCTTAATTTTAAACTTTCAACTTTTAAACTATTTTGCTTCTATACATCTGTAAAGCTGCTTTCAGACAGTGTGAATTGTTAAAAGTGCTAGACAAATAAACTGAATTGAATTGGAAAGTAACATAAACGCAATTAAAAATACAAACACATTAAATATGCATGAACATGAGCATTATATACAAGAAGATGGAAAGCTAATCGAATAGGAGTCTATTTTATTATCTATAGACCTAGATCTAAATAATAATTATATATTATAATCATTATAACAGTCACCGCAGCTTTTTTTTTTTTTTTTTTTACAATATTGCTTCCGCTCTCATTATTCAGCAGCTTATGTAATAGCACTTGATCTAGCACACCTTATTGCTTGCATTTTATTTATTTATTTATTAAATGGCTAGATTTAATTGTGAGCACAAAATAATGTAGTGACAAGATAATAAATCAAGGTTATGGAAACATAGTGCATGCATGGGGTGTAGAATATTCTAGTATAATTATAGTGTTCATAATTTTATTCATAGAGAATATGATTTAAAAGAGATAATCAGAGTCTTCAAATAAGATGCTGTCTAATCCAATGTCCTTGAGTTGTAGATTTTAAAGGAAAGTTATAAGTAATTAATTAAATGTCATATTTATCAGCATGATATATTGAGATTACAGGATTTACATTACATTACCATTTATATCGTTTAGTAGACGCTCTTATCCAGAGTGAATTACTTTTTTTATATCTAATTTTTGAAAAAAAAAAACGAAAAAAACTGAGCAATTAAGGGTTAAGGGCCTTGCACAGGGGCCCAGAAGTGGCAGCTTGGTGGACCTGGGATTTGAACTCAAGACCTTCTGATTCACATCCCACCACATTAATACTGCTACTCTAGATCTAAGACTGTTCTTGAGACAATAATATACATGATAAAGATATAGTTTTAAGTCTAAGGTCTGTAATAACACTGTAATTGATTCATAGATTTTGGATTATTAATCTGAAGAGAGAGAAATAATGAGAGGTTGGTTATAAATGACGGCATTAACTAACTGATCAGATCCTTCTGATTGTTTAGCAAAATATGATCCAACTAATAGTTTGAGGTCTTCCATTGTTAAGTTTCTTGTCATTTAAACCTTAAGAGATTAGATGAAGCAGCGATTATGCGATTATTCCCCAAAAACTGTGAACTACCAAGTGCCAAATATTCAAATAAAACACATCTGAAGTCACATCATTTTAAATGGGTCTTTCATTCATTCGTTCATCTTCTACCGCTTATCCGAACTACCTCGGGTCACGGGGAGCCTGTGCCTATCTCAGGCGTCATCGGGCATCAAGGCAGGATACACCCTGGACGGAGTGCCAACCCATCGCAGGGCACACACACACACATACTCATTCACTCACGCAATTACACACTACGGACAATTTTCCAGAGATGCCAATCAACCTACCATGCATGTCTTTGGACCAGGGGAGGAAACCGGAGTACCCGGAGGAAACCCCTGAGGCACGGGGAGAACATGCAAACTCCACACACAAGGTGGAGGCCGGAATCGAACCCCGACCCTGGAGGTGTGAGGCGAACGTGCTAACCACTAAGCCACCGTGCCCCCCTTAAATGGGTCTTTGACTAATATATTTTGTCTTTTCTCCTTCTTCTTCTTCTTCCTCTTATTATTATGATTATGATTATTATCATTATTATTAGTAGTATATCCCAATGTGATACTTTTAATGTTAATTTCTTTTTATTTCTCCAACTCCACTCTGAAGACACCAATACCATCTAACAGACTTGCATATGTCCCAGAAACACACACACACACACACACACACACACACACACACACACAAGAACACATGCTCATTAAACTGTATGTTTTACAGATTTTATTTTAACAGATGCTGATTTTTATACATCCATCAGTCAGATTTGACAGTCTGATGATTTTATCTTACAAAAGCTTGAAAGACTAACACTTGATAAAGGACAAAACTGGTGTATTAATATGTTCTTCTTTGACATAATGATATGAGCAAATTCGCTTTTACATGAACTATTGACATTTAGCTGTACAGGAATTCCTTCCTGTGCTTCAAATAGCAGAAATAATAACAGAATTCGATCTTACTCGTGCACCTGACACTCAGAGGTTATGTTACTTTAGTCCTGTGTTAAAAAGAAGCAAAAGACCTCATTAGCTTGCATTCATACTAAATCTATCTGTATATTTGATGATGCTGGAATCAACCTTCAATTCAGGCAATGTTTTCTATCCACATTTATCAAGCCTGCATGTTACGATTCAACCATTCAGAAGACGGCACCCGAAGGGGTCGTGCAGGAACGCAGCTCTCGCTCCTTGAGCGTTTCAACACGTACAGATGCAGATCAATTTTTACCCCTCTGTGTTTTCTCTCAAGGAGTCGAAGGAGGAAATAGAGGTCACGCTCAATCAAAGGCCAATAAGGCAGAGATGACAACTGTATGAGGGCTGGGATTTACAGAGCACATTGTTGAGACTGAAAAGCAGGATTTCTCTCTGACATACTGTTCGTTTTAAATCAGACCACAAGGCATGTTGTGTATGAAAGGTGAGAACGATATCTGATATACTGTAAGATTGGAGCAGAGTGCATATCTGTCAACTGCAGTTCTGCTTAAAATTACAAGGAAATAAAAGGATTTATTAAGAAATTAATTAATGAAATAAAAGTGGACAAAAGTTATGAAGTATTTTTGGCACTTCCGTCAAATCTCTAAGGCAACTAATTCAAACACACACACACACACACACACACACACACACACACACACACACACACACACACTCACACACTCACACACACACACAAATACACCCAAATAATATCTCTCAGTTGTACTCCTCTGGTGGTTCCTTTCCAGCAATGGGCAAGAGTAAGAGAACCAAAACATTGTGCAGAACGGATCAGTAATACGAAAAAAAAAACCTTCCAAATTACCTCTAAGGGATTCACAGCATTATGGCTTATTTTCCTTTAAACACAGAGATTGATTTGGTTATTTATCAATCAATAGTTATTCATTAATGTACTATTCTATTACTATTCTAGAGAGTCTGACTCCTAACCCTAAGGTTGTGGGTTCGAGTCTCGGGCCGGAGACGACTGAGGTGCCCTTGAGCAAGGCACCGAACCCCCCCAAATGCTCACCGGGTGCCGCAGCATAAATGGCTGCCCACTGCTCCGGGTGTGTGTTCACTGCTGTGTGTGTGTGTGTTCACTGCTGTGTGTGTGCACTTTGGACGGGTTAAACGCAGAGAACAAATTCTGAGTATGGGTCACAGTACTTAGCCGTATGTCACATCACATAAACAGATTTTAGAAATGTGCATAACAATAATATAAAAGGGAAACATTTATGCTTGGAAGGATTCTCCATTGTGTGGTAAAGCCTTGTTTTACACTCTACAGGTGCTGCTAACATGACAAGATGCAATGTTTTGGGTTATTAGCTTGAAGAAAGAGAAAAGGATATAGAGGTTGGATATAAATGATAAATTTATAATAACATTAAATAGGTGACAAACAGGTAAGTTACTTGTGTCCTTTTTATGAAAATATGATAGCTTTACAATTCATAGTTTGAGGTCTTCCATTGTTAATTTTCTGAGATACAGTAATTTAAGCCTTAAGCAATAAGGTGAAGCAGCTTTTAGACATTATGTCCCTAAAATCTGCAACCTTTCACTTATTGAAATGAGACAATTGCCTTTTTTTTCTACCAAGGAAAACAAGGTATTTGATATCTTTTTAAGTTAGATTTTGATTATTATTATTATTATTATTATTATTATTATTATTATTATTATTATTATTATTGTAGTTTATTTTAGTTACAATGTGTATTTATTATTAGAATAATAACAATAATTATAATAATTATTATTATATCCAAATTTCTTTGTTGACTCATTGTTTGTTTTTATTTGTTACTAATTATTATTATTAGTTATTATTACCAATTTTCCATGTAACTACAAATGGATAAAACATATGACAAAAAATGGCAAACTTTAAGGGGAATAAAACACATCAGGACATGTTCTTATTGGAAAAGGATCAACTTTAAGGTGGTTAGAATTAACTCATACGACCCTGCTGTTGATTACCTTCCAATAGATGCTGTATATTCTGTACACACATATTGCTATAATAAATGGCATGGCGCTAAGTTATACTCTGTATTTACTTTTCTATGTTTCTTTTTTTATTCTTAAATGTAAAATGGATAAATACTGTATACATCCTCACTGACCACTAAACCGGTGTATCTAAGATGAAGTCTAAAGTGAAAGCCTGGGTCAACATGACATCCAACAGTGAGTAGCGAACAAAACCGAGCATGATGAGTGAGACTGTGTAACAAACTGACATGACACAGAGTGACAAACAGCATGGCTGCTCGCGACAATACACTAACACCATCAGACTGACAGGCAGAAATAATATAATACAATAATATGATACATGCCATGACTCCACTGGTCCCATTTCAGATTATCATAGCACTTATGCATGTATATTGCTGTTACTTTCTCCCCTTGAACCCCGCCCCCGTCCCCACCCCCCGTTGCTGCCAAAAAATAAATAAATGGACAAATAAATAAATAAATAAAATTAAAAATTAAATTAAATTAATAAATAAATAGATACATAAATATATAAATACATACTATAAATAATATAAAATAATATAAAATAAAATTAAATAAATCTCATTGTCAGTTTTATAATAAATGAAAAAACAAAAAAGGAAGGTGTAGGCTTGATAAATGGGAAGAAGAACTAAATAGATTGCTTAGCTGTAAAAGGCTTAAAAATCTCTGGATGCTTTTGAAGAACAACTTACATAAATTGCAAAAACTTTGCTAAAAGCCTGCGATAAAAAAAAATTATGAATTTGAGTAAGGACATAAAAGTCCAGAGCTCAAGGGTGAATATGAAGGAAATAAAATCCTGATAATGACATTCTTAGCTTGAAGAGCATTACTTCAAGTTGCTCTAATGTAACGTCTTGTTATCGCTAAATAACAGAAGAATTTAAACATTACACGGCGTGCTGTTTTGGGAAAATAGTCAACACAATAGTCAATAGTCTTAACTATATGTCATACTTATACTATATGTCAGTTTTTAGTTAGCCTTAATGATGTGCTTCTTTGCTTGTGTTGTGCAGTCTGTATCTGTATTCAATAAATAAGTAAAAACATTTTCTTTGTCATTTTACAGAGAAACTGGAAAACTCTCCATAAAAAGTTCTTGTGGTGGAAAACTTACTGTTACAAAGCACTGATACTGGAGACTCCTTACATAATGCTAAATAAACATTGCTTTGCAAAGAAAATACAACACATACTGCCCATAACAATGATTTACGTGTGATTATTTTTTCATTTGTTAATAACATCATTAAGAATCATATTACATAAAGCATCTGCCTTAAAAATAATTCCTATAAAAATGTGAAAAAAAAATCAGTATGAAATCATGGTTAGAATTACAGCTGGAACTTCTGGTAGAACTGTGATAGAAAATTAATTAATCAAGAATCAAGAGTTCAGTGGTATTGTGGTATCATAGAATTTCCCAAGAGGTAATAAATTGGCATAAACGTTATTCATGGATTCAATGCAGAGTGACAGGATAACTGCTGAGATTTTGTGTGACTGTGCTCAGAAATATGCTTCAAGCCTCATCTTTGCTGTCCCTCGGTGCCTTTATGAGGAGATGTTTGTTTGCGCAGTACGACTGCAGTAAGTCCAGGTGAAAGCCAGCTGATCCCAGCCAGGTTGGTGATTCGCCTACTGCTGCTAATGCGGCCCATCTGGGCTGCTCCTATGTAATCTACTCCCTGAGGTAATTTGGATACAGCACTTTGTGCTTCAGCTGCTCTTTGAGGCCACCTGCTCAGACCCAGACACCATTATTGTTTATCTGTTTCTGTTCAGTTATCTCAGTGACAAGAGCGACGTGGGGAGCAGGACTCGTGTGTCACATACGTCATGTGCCTGCTGCGGTGGTTGTGTGAGCAATCACCGCTTCAGCAATCCCACCTGATACTCTTTTCACCTAATCAGAGTGCGTACAGTGTCTCGTGGGTGGAATGAAATGCAATTGAACTCCTTCTACCTCTGTATCAGTGTTTGCTTTAAACACACAGCGTGTAACGTGGGCAAAAGATGCTGAAATATGCTCTCGGAAGCAGCTTCCATTCATCATATAGAAAAATATAGTGGAGAAACAGGTATCAAAGCTTTTTCCCCCTTGTCACGGCCTATAAACTACACACAAAGGCTACATAAGGATAAAGAAATTCGCACGCTCATTCATAGCAAACGCAGCAGAAGGGAATATGTGAGTGTAGCATGATGAACACTAAATTAATGCAGCCACCTTCACAGCTCCACAATCAGAAGGAAAATAATGAGCGAGGAAGTGCTGATCACGTCCCTTACAGTGCCAGGTAGTTACACTGGCTGCTACCTGAGGCATTAAGGTAAAATCAAACAATGCAGAGGAGAGGAGAGTGTGAGGGAGAAAGCAAATTAAGAGAGGTACAGAGGGAATAGGAGGTCAAAGACAAAGCTGGAAGAACTGAAAAGCTAAGATTGTTAACATAGTTACATGGTACATGCAGTACTGAATACTAACTTGAATAAGGTTTGCTAGCAGATTTATGCACAGAAGCACGTGTTGAACGTTCTAATGAGTTTTTATATTTTTACATGTTACATTTTAAAGGTCATCTTGTGTAAGAGCAAGTTTAGGTTTAAAAAAAGTGACATGAGAAATATGATATAAAAAACTCTTATGATGTTAATGCGGTCTTAAGAGGCTCAGAATATCTTCCTCTTTATGTGAATTAATTTATTACCCTTAATTAATTATTTAAAAAAATAATAAAATGATCACAGACCAAATAGATAGAACTAAAAAAAAACAACCAAGTTTTGACAATGTTCAAAAAAATTGCTTTCAAGTTGTCTTTCCAAACTGTATTATTCTGTTATTCTTCACTGTATATGGACCATGTGGTAACTAAGTGGTTAAGGTGTCAGACTACTGATCGGAAGCTGCCACTGCTGGGCCCCTGAGAAAGGCCCTTAACCCTTAATTGCTCAGTTGTATAAAAAAAGTAAGTTGGTCTGGATAAGGACATCTGCCAAATGTTATAAATGTAAATACTGAATACAAAGCACCACCGTAAACAAAGTCATTTGTAATAAAACCAACACAACCATCTCACAAAAGCACAACTATCAGCTGAACCACTGATGGAATTGTGACAGAGAAAAATGACAAAAGAACATTTTCTTCACTCTACATAAGCAGAATATACATTTCCTTAATTCTTTAGCTACTGTAAATGATGAAAAGTGGTCTGGAAAAAAAAAAACATTGTTGTTCAATTAATAAAAGAAAGAAAATAAATTCTACAAGTGAGTAGTTTATGTACAACATTTATTATAATAGCTTTTTAATTGAATCTTTTTTTTTTCTGGCCTGAATCTCTAAGGCTGTGCCATTTATATATATATATATATATATATATATATATATATATATATATATATATATATAGAGAGAGAGAGAGAGAGAGAGAGAGAGAGAGAGATATTTTAATTAATATTTTTAAATTACATTTAAACTTTAATTGTATGTATTCATTCATTTATTTTTCTTCCTATTTTTTCTTCTTATTATAATTATATAAATGTATTTATTTTTCTCTCTGTTCTGTTTCTACACTTCTCTAAAGCTGCTTTGAGACAATGGGAACTGTTAAAAGCGCTATACAAATACATTCTATTTAAATCTAATATACATACGGTGAGTATACTGTATAGTGAGCTGAAAGACTATCAGCACTTTTCTAGGTCTGAGGGTGCCTAAACATTAGCTAACCTAAACATCATTAGCTAAACATTCGCTAAACTAAACATTAGCTAGACTCAACTAAACATTAGCTAAAGTAAACATCAGCTACAAGCAAACACTCATGTGAGTAAAATAAATACAAACCATTTACATTTTGAAATTGTGAATGCTTATTTCTTGCTTACAGGCTTGTTCCTGTTTCAATACATATGAATAAGCAATGGATCCAATCTGATACCCAGTAGTCCTATGGACACTGGCATAAAAATGGAAATTGATTTTTTGGAACTGGAAATGTTTACATAAAGGTAAAGTTAATAATGATAAAATAAAGCCTTTTTTCTTTTCTTTAGGATTAATTTTATGGTATTTATATTATTTTAAATAAGCAATATTAAATGGATATCACTACAAACTACAAAAGATTACTGAAGTTTTGGTAACAGTGTCAAAAAAAGAAGGTTTTATTGATCATCATATCATTATATTGATTTTGTACCTAAACACTGGCAACTTTCTGTAATTCTAAATAATCCCAAACATGCTGAGGTATCATATATCTATAAGAAATGATATCTATTATCTCTACCAGATGCATAAAATCTTAGCTGACCCTACTGGAAAATCACTCTCATAGCTTCAGAAACACTATATTTATTGTATGACGTGCTGTATTTTGAATTAAAATGCTATAGGTTTTTATATTTGCTATTTTTATATAGCAAAAATATATTTTTATATTTGCTATTTGCTAATGCTATAGGTTATCATATTTGTCTTTAGGAATAATGACAAGCAGCTGTATTAAGAGTTGAGCTAAACTTCCATCATCTCACAGTCACTAAACATACAGTGTCATGGTCAAAGTTGTCTATATTATGTATATAATATACTATGTACAATATATCCTATTTCATGGATCAGCATTTTGTCTCTTTTGTGCATGTGTGAAAGCTACATTAGGTTTCTAAAAATTTAGGTATCTTGTCATATGTGAACATTTTAGCTATGGTTACACAGATTCATTGGTAATGGTAATGTAAAAAATAGCCAAAGTTACTGCTCACAGCCAAAAGGCCATGAAATAAGATGCTGTCGAGCAGCACTAGGTGCCAGTATCTAAATCATTGACATTAATGAAGATTTTCTACAGGCTGATGCGACAAAACAGAGAGAGGTAAATACATTGGAAAAGCTTGTGCATCCCAAGCGAGACAAATCGTAGTGCAAAATGACATTCGGCTTGATCTTGGGGAGAGGATGCTGATGAAATAGACTGTGAAATTGATTCCATGAAGTGAATCAAGATTTAATCTGGCCTGCCATAGACAACGAGGTAGAAATATATTCTGCTTAGAAATAAATAAACTTTCAAGAGGTACATGGCTTGAGGCGCTCACACACACTCCCACATTCCAACAGCCAGTCACCCTCCACACACACACACACACACACACAAACACATACACCCACTCCCACTCCTGCAACCCAACAGCCAACCACCCTCCAAACACAGAGACACACATGTTTGATTATTAACACTTGCAAACTTTTTCTGGATGAGTTTATACATACTGTATATATATATATATATATATATATATATATATATATATATATATATTTTGTACCTAAAGACTGTCAACTTTCTGTAATTCTAAATAATCCCAAACATGCTGAGGTATCATATATCTATAAGAAATGATATCTATTATCTCTACCAGATGCACACACAAACACACACTCCCACAACCCAACAGCCAACCACCCTACTCATACACACTCACACACACTCACACAACCCACCCATCCAACCACACACACCCTTAAACCAACAAAAATACCCACCCATCCAATCACACTCACATATACACATCAATCAACCAACAAACAAATACACACACGTACACTCCCATAACCCAACAGCCAACCACCCTCCATACACACTAACACTCTCACACACACTCCCTCAACCCAACATCCAACCACCCTCCACACATACTCACACACACACACACAACCAGGTACACCAAAAACACACACAAATCAACCAACAAAAACACTCACTCAACTACACACACCCTTAAACCAAAAAAATGCTTATCTGTAGAGACACACATATCCTAGTGACCTGACACTAACTATTACAACATTATAATCTGATTACAGCCAGACTTAAAGTAAACATCTAATCAAAATTAGAATTTTATTCAGTCTAAATTTAAGTCTGATTATTTATACTAAAGAAAAACTGACTGGATATATATCTCAACACAAATTTGTTGTCTTTGGAGTGTTTAAATTACAAAGGTTTACAATCGAAACATACAATTGAAGAAGGCCATTGCGATCAAAGCTGAGGTGCCACCAAATGATCTAGCTAGTTAGCTAGATTAAACAGTTATATCTGATATGTTCTGTGTAGGGGGGCATGGTGGCTTAGTGGTTAGCACGTTTGCCTCACACCTCTAGGGTTGGGGGTTCGATACCCGCCTCCGCCTTGTGTCCTTGTGTGTGTGGAGTTTGCATGTTCTCCCCGTGCCTCGGGGGTTTCCTCCGGGTACTCCGTTTTCCTCCCCTGGTCCAAAGACATGCATGGTAGGTTGATTGGCATCTCTGGAAAATTGTCCGTAGCGTGTGATTGCGTGAGTGAATGAGAGTGTGTGTGCCCTGCAATGGGTTGGCACTCCGTCCAGGGTGTATCCTGCCTTGATGCCCGATGACGCCTGAGATAGGCACAGGCTCCCCGTGACCCGAGGTAGTTCGGATAAGCGGTAGAAAATGAATGAATGAATGAATGAATGAATGAATGTTCTGTGTATGTATGATTTTAATTCTGCCCTCAACATGCTTCCCGCTTAACCCCACCCCTTTACTTCCTTATGAGAAAAGGATTTATTTTATATTTGCTTTTTTTATGTTCATTCAAGTTCATATCGTTAATGTTCCCATATATTTGATTTATTACTTAATGCCCTGATTTAAGTTATATTTAGTTTCTATCTGTTGGATAAACTTGAATCGTGTGTTCATTTCATTTCACCAGTTTTATTTTTACAGACATCACAAATGCAAACCCTTCCCTTTTAAAGTCGAATGTCTTGGTTTATCAGATGATAGGTTTGTGATTTTGATGTTCAAAGCCTCACTATTTAACTTCATTTAAAACACAACGAATAAAAGAAATCAGAATGATAACGTATTAGAAGAGGAGTAAAAATAAACCTGTGACCAATCAGAATTAAGCAACACTGTGTATAAATAATAAATAGTGTTCAGAATTGTATATTATTTGATTACAAGCTATTTGTACACTGGATTTTAAGGAAGTTTAAATATTAAGTATTAATACTAGGCCTCATATTATACAGTACCGTGGAGTCATTCATGCACTTTTATGTCTCTTTACTTACGATTTTCTTTAATTAGAATTAATGAATAATTATATAGAGATGATATATAGATAAACACTGTTTGTTTGAATAATTTCAAATAACTCAATTGTAAAAGGTTATGGTTGTATATGACTTTCTTCAGCAATGAGCTGTACAAATGTTTTGCACACAGGTTTTTAATATATCCTTTATTAATGGCTTCTGAATATGTTATGTGTTGTAATTCTAGCATTTCCAGCATAAATAATATTGTATATCCGGATGTTAAATAAAAAGAAAAATTCTTTCCAGTATTGATGAAATTGTTTACATTGTTTATACATATTTAGTATCATTTGTTATTTAGTCCCTTTGTGTAAATCTGCATTTCCTTTTTTTTTTTTTTTTGTGTGTGTGTATGTGTGTGTGAGAGAGAGAGAGAGAGAGAGAGAGAGAGAGAGAGAGAGAGAGAGAGAGAGAGAGAAAGAGAGAGAGAGAAAGAGAGAGAGAGAAATGGAGAGCGAGAGAGAGAAAGAGAGAGAAAGAGAGAGAGAGCGAGAGAGAGAGAGAGAGAGAGAGAGAGAGAGAGAGAGAGAGAGAGAGAGAGAGAGAGAGAGAAGAAGGGTTATTCCTGCCCAAGAAAAAAAAAGAAACGACTCATGCATCAAATTGCATCTGCAGCTTCCTGGGGAAAATGACTGAAAAATGACCCCCAGTCATAACTAAAGAGACAACAGCAAATGAAGTCTGAAGAAAGAAAAGGACTAAATATGGCCACAAATGGGATTCTCTCGCTCTTCACACCAGTCCTAGAATAATCCCATGAATGAATTTGCTAACACAATGGGGAAAAGAAAGCAGGCGATTAGAATGTTGCCCAATTTGCAAGCCCCAAATCGAATGGAACGTAGTATAATGTTTCAGTAAAGCTATTCTCTCACCTTCTTTTCACACGTGCATATAAAAAGGTTTGTTTTTTTTCCCACCAAACACACACACACACACACACACAGACATAAAGCCACAGAACAAGAAAAATGGTATATGGTCAAATACAGCGCCTGAAGAAAATTCAGCCTTTGACACATACTGTACAGTCCCAATGAGAGATATCACATAAAGGAAATGTACTATACACATCTTATAATTTTTTTTTCCTTCAGCTCCATGGCCTACATGAACAGGCAGCAAGATCAGAAAACATTCACAGTAATATCTCTAAACTGCGCTGTCCTGCTGCATTGTGAGGAAGGAAACATGGGCTTCATAGGGTTTTACCTGAAAGTAGAATTTTATATTGAGTGTTTGTGAACAAAGCTTGTTAAAAGAACTTCAGAACGGTCTACCTGAGCAATGATAGCTGCTAGTGATATCAGATTTTACAACATCTCAAATCATCATGTTATGTTTTCTGCTCAATTCCGAACATTGTTAATGGATATGTTTCTTTATTATGTTTATTATTTTTTTTCAGCAATTTGTACTTTTGGTACAAACTTTTAGTTCCTTCTCTTAAAGCATTTTGTTGGGAAACATAAAAAAAGAATGATAAAGCCAATAATCCGCCTTCTTCATGTTAACTGCCATAATTTTCAATGACAGAATTTACAACATTTCAAAGACACTTATCCAGAGTGACTTACATTTTTTAGCTCTTTTTTAAAACAGTTGAGTAACTGAGGGTTGGGCCCTTGCTCAGGGGCCCAATGTCTCCAAGCTTGGTTGATGATCCTAGATTTTGAACTCACAACCTTCTGATCAGCAGTTTAATATCATAATTACTGAGCTACCAGTTCCCCATGTACAGTACACACCTTCTCAAACACTGGGAATGATGTGTTACTTATAAAAGAAATAAATAAATAAAAATCACAGCACGAATCTACAGTCTGGGTCGGAATGAACTCGTCCTTGCTTCATTATACCATTCTGTACATTTTTTTTCTGACCCTCTGTAGTGCTTTATCAAATGAGATGTTATCATTGAAAAACTGGTGCAATAAGCCTTGCTAGAACATTTCTATCAATCTAACATAACTATCAGGTACCGTAGATTCACCTAATTTATGCTAAAAGAGGATAAACTCCAGCACTACACGGATGTAGTAGTAGTAGAACCAGATGTTCTGGTTAACAGAGATTATTCATGAAGAAGCAGATTCATATTCAGTCACAAAAAGGAAGGAATGAAAACGGAAACACTGTTAGATGTTTAGTTGTAGCTAGAAAATTAAGTGAACAGGATCTCTAAGGAATATTCTGGGATGATATTCTGAAATGTGATTGACCATAAATGTGCCTTATTAGGTCATATTATTTCTTTATATGAAAAGCTTTATATAAAAACTTTATATTCAAAGCTCTAGATTTGAAATTTCCAGGAACAACTTTTGGTTTGAGGATTATAAACCAAACTAGGAATTAATCATCAGCACAGGGTTAGAGTTAGGTAGCATGTTACTGTAGTGCTTATACTGTATGAGAACAGATAAAAAGATATTGAGTGTAGTTTCTAGGAGCAAGAAGACATTAACAGATTCAAAAATATAGATAATTAAATGATAAATAAGAAAAGAAAAGCTGGAATAAGGTTAGAGAGGATATAAGCAATCTAGTAAAAATGCATTTCTTTATATTTTAGGTTACAGCAAAAAGGGAAAAAAGGCTTGATTGGAGGTAAAAGCTTTTTTGTGCCTACTTGACTGAGCAGCGCCAAATTTCACACATGCAAATGACTCAATTTCAGAACCCAAATAAGAAGCTGCCCATGAGGGGTTTTGTATAAGTCTAAATTCAGCCATGCCGCCTGTCATTCAAAGGCAAAAGGAAGTGATATTTAACCTCTTCAGCACCGAGCACTCGTTACTGGATCAACAAGCCTTACATTCTCACTCTTTTAATGTTCACGTGGTTAAGGTTCTGGGTTGTTCATTGGAGGATCCGAGTTCAAGCCCCAGTACTCTAAAGTTGCCACTGTTGGGCCATTGAGCAAGGCCCTTAACCCTCTCTGCTCTAGGGGCTCTGTATCATGGTTGACGCTGTGCTCTGACCCCAACCTGTGTTGTGTTCACTATGCCGTAATGTAGATGTGTCAAAAATAAAGGCTTCTTTTTTATGTTAGAAGTTATAAAACTAATGATAATTATACATTAGTTTAATAACTGTAGGCGCTGAATAATTCATAGCCGTTACTGAATAATAAGCTTTAATATGAAAAACTGAATAATAAGTTGAGATTTTAAGGAGTTATGACCTATGTCTGAATTCATGACCCATTTCATTGTCTATCTGAATCGCCTCCAAGTGATGAACCTATAAACTAAAAAACATTTTTCTTGTGAAAAAAAATGTACAGACGACTGAATATGTTCCACTGAGTGGGTCATCTTTAAATAATGCATTATACCTCAAATGGTTTGACATAATTGCCACTTAAAAGTCTTTTCACACTGTCCTTCTTCAGATGGGAGTTTAATTGTTCAGATTGTGATTATTAAAGAATTAGAGTTCTGTCATTTATTAAATTAACAGCTCAGTGAAGGGAACCGAGTACTCAGTGCTTATTAAGGCCCTATGTGTCGTGATGAAGGTAGCTGTTTATCTCTTTAAATGGAGAGAGACAAGTGCCTCATTGAGTGTGAGAGAAGGCAGAGGGTCACGCTTTCATCTAATCCTACTTTCCTTTCTCATGAGCACAGGCTTATATTAAATATAATGTTAGGAATAGAAACTGATTTAGACAAAAGAATATAAACTGCATTTTAGACAGTTGTGGAGCTATGCAGCACTTGAATTGCTTCCGTAAAGCCATACGCACGTTTTTGACAAGTGTTCTGTACTGCTAAGACATAAGACCTTAGATGACACAATTACATGAAACAAAGTACAACTTCACTGAAGAATCAACTAAAACTATAACAAACAGGATACTAGGTCATTTTAATCTCATGTTTAGGATCTTCTCGGTTTAGCGGCTACAAAAAAAATGAATTGTATTGATATAGTTCATTTTTGGGTTCTGTTTGTATATTCATTTAGTCATCTTCAGTAAGCGCTTTATCATGTCGCTAGCTGTGATGTGAGGATCTCCAGAGTACTATGCACATGCACAGACTGACAGCATGGTTTCCAGAGGTGGAAAGAAACTCGAGAAACCAAATTAAACCCACACAGACACAGAGAGAATATGCAAAACTCTACACAGATAGTAACCCAAGCTTTGAATGGAATCAGGCAACCTGGAGATGGGAGGCGGCGGCGCTAGCCGCTACACCACTGTGCAATTCATAAATACAATAGAAATATTTAGCAAAGAACAATTTTTAGCATAGAACAATGCTTTTATTAGCTTTTTGAAGTGAACACCTACTGTATTTGATTTAAAATTTTTCTGTGTTTATATAAAAAAGTAAGAAAATAAAAAAGAAAATAATATATTAAAAAGCTAAAATAGTAGTTACTAAATTAGTTACTAAAATATTAAAAATAAAAATATATTTGTTTGAAATTATTAAATGATTGAATAATAATTGTATTATTATTATTATTATTATTATTATTATTATTATTATTATTATTATTATTATTATTATTATTATTATTATCATCTAATTTCT